>NC_034186.2:1141856-1146856 GCF_002021735.2 Oncorhynchus kisutch
CCACCTCTCTCTCTCTCTCTCTCTCTCTCTTCTCTCTCTCCCCCCACTCTCTCTCTCTCTCTCTCTCTCTCTCTATCTCTCTTTCTCTCTCCTCTCTCTCTCTCTGTGTTCCCCTTCTCTCTCTCTCTCCCTCTCGCTCTCTCTCTCTTCTCTCTCCTCTCTCTCTCTCTCTCTGTGTCCTCTCTTCTCTCTCTCCCTCTCGCTCTCTCTCTCTCTCTTCCCCCCACCTCTCCTCTCTCTCTCTCTCTCTCGCGCTCTCTCTCTCTCTTCCCCCCACCTCTCCTCTCTCTCTCTCTCTCTCTCTCTCTCTCTCTCTCTCTCTCTCCCCCCCCCACCTCTCTCTCTCTCTCTCTCTCTCTCCTCTCTCTCTCTCCCCCCACCTCTCTCTCTCTCTCTCCTCTCTCTCTCTCTCTCTCTCTCTCTCTCTCTCTCTCTCTCTCTCTCTCTCTCTCTCTCTCTCTCTCTCTGTGTCCCCTCTCTCTCTCTCTCCCTCTCGCTCTCTCTCTCTCTTCCCCCACCTATCCTCTCTCTCTCTCTCTCTCTCTCTCTCGCTCTTCTCTCTCTCTTCCCCCCACCTCTCCTCTCTCTCTCTCTCTCTCTCTCTCTCTCTCTCTCCCCCCACCCACCTCTCTCTCTCTCTCTGCTCTCTCTCTCTCTCTCCTCTCCTCTCTCTTCCCCCCACCTCTCCTCTCTCTCTCTCTCTCTCTCTCTCTCTCTCACTCTCTGGCTCTCTCTCTGAGAGGTGAGAGGCAGAGGTAACAGTGTAACAGTATATAGTGCAATAATATGCCCAGAGTACAAAGGGAAGTACTTAGGGATTAGGGTGTCATTTGACACATAGACCAGAAATCTTCCTCCAAGCCCCAGATAGAGTGTGTGTGTGTCTCCAGATAGAACCAGGATGTGTGTGTGAAGGGACACAGTGACCTCCCTTTAACATAATTAATTTGGCAGTACACGTCTCCAACCTCTCACTCCCTCTCTACCCCACAGCTGATGTAGATGCTACTTCCCAAATGGCACCCTTTTTCCTACAATGCGCACTACCTTTGACCAGTAGTATACTAAGTAGGGAATAGGGTGCCATTTGGGACACTCCCGCTCTCTGAGTTGCTGTGAATTCGGCCAGGCGTTCTTCAACCTTGGCAATTTCTCCAATACTCCCATTTATCCTTATCAGATGACCCTGTCATCACTGTTACAGTCATATTATGGGATGCCCAGCCCCGTACTGTAGTTGCTAAGGGGCGTGGTCTGGTCTCTGTGTCAACAGTCATATTTGAAAGTGGCCTCTCTTTGTGTGGACTAGTCGTGGTAGTGATAGGACTAGTAGTGGTAGTGACAGGACTAGTAGTGGTAGTATAGTGACAGGACTGGTAGTGGTAGTATAGTGACAGGACTAGTAGTGGTAGTAACATGACTAGTAGTGGTAGTGACAGGACTGGTAGTGGTAGTATAGTGACAGGACTAGTAGTGTAGTAACATGACTAGTAGTGGTAGTATAGTGACAGGACTAGTAGTGGTTGTGTAGTGACAGGACTAGTAGTGGTAGTGTAGTGACATGACTAGTAGTGGTAGTGTAGTGACATGACTAGTAGTGGTAGTATAGTGACAGGACTAGTAGTGGGAGTATAGTGACAGGACCAGTAGTGGTAGTGACAGGACCAGTAGTGGTAGTGACAGGACTAGTAGTGGTAGTAACAGGACTAGTAGTGGTAGTATAGTAACAGGACTAGTAGTGGTAGTATAGTGACAGGACCAGTAGTGACAGGACTAGTAGTGGTAGTATAGTGACAGACTAGTAGTGGCAGTATAGTGACAGGACTAGTAGTGGTAGTGACAGAACTAGGAGTGGTAGTATAGTGACAGGACTAGTAGTGTTAGTAACAGGACTAGTAGTTGTAATAACAGGACTAGTAGTGGTAGTAACAGAACTAGTGGTGGTAGTAACAGGACTAGTGGTGATAGTATAGTTACAGGACTAATACTGGTAGTAACAGGACTAGTGTTGGTAGTAACAGGACTAGTGGTGGTAGTAACTGGACTAGTGGTGCTAGTAATTGACTAGTAGTGGTAGTAACAGGACTAGTACTGGTAGTTACAGGACTAGTTGTGGTAGTAGCTGGACGAGTTGTGGTAGTATAGTAACTGGACTAGTGGTGGTAGTAACAGGACTAGTAGTGGTAGTAACAGGACTAGTGGTGGTAGTAACAGGACTAGTGGTGGTAGTAACAGGACTGGTAGTGGTAGTATAGTTACAGGACTAGTACTGGTAGTAACACGGACTAGTGGTGGTAGTAACAGGACTAGTGGTGGTAGTAACTGGACTAGTGGTGGTAGTAACTGGACTAGTAGTGGTAGTAACAGGACTAGTACTGGTAGTTACAGGACTAGTTGTGGTAGTAACTGGACGAGTTGTGGTAGTATAGTAACTGGACTAGTGGTGGTAGTAACAGGACTAGTAGTGGTAGTAACAGGACTAGTGGTGGTAGTAACAGGACTAGTGGTGGTAGTAACAGGACTGGTAGTGGTAGTATAGTTACAGGACTAGTAGTGGTAGTATAGTGACAGGACTAGTAGTGGTAGTATAGTTACAGGACTAGTAGTGGTAGTATAGTTACATGCCTAGTAGTGGTAGTATAGTTACAGGACTAGTAGTGGTAGTATAGTGACAGGACTAGTAGTGGTAGTATAGTGACAGGACTAGTAGTGGTAGTATAGTGACAGGACTAGTAGTGGTAGTATAGTGACATGACTAGTAGTGGTAGTAACAGGACTAGTAGTTGTAATAACATGACTAGTAGTGGTAGTGACAGGACTAGTTGTGGTGGTTGTAGTAATAGGACGAGTTGTGGTAGTAACTGGACTAGTTGTGGTGGTGACAGGACTAGTGGTGGTAGTATATTAAAGGACTAGTAGTGGTAGTATAGTTACAGGACTAGTAGTGGTAGTAACAGGACTAGTGGTGGTAGTAACAGGACTAGTGGTGGTAGTAACAGGACTAGTGGTGGGTAGTATAGTGACAGGACTAGTAGTGGTAGTATAGTTACAGGACTAGTACTGGTAGTAACAGGACTAGTGGTGGTAGTAACAGGACTAGTGGTGGTAGTATATTAAAAGGACTAGAAGTGGTAGTATAGTTACAGGACTAGTACTGGTAGTAACAGGACTAGTGGTGGTAGTAACAGGACTAGTGGTGGTAGTAACTGGACTAGTGGTGGTAGTAACTGGACTAGTAGTGGTAGTAACAGGACTAGTACTGGTAGTAACATGAGTAGTTGTGGTAGTAACTGGACTAGTTGTGGTAGTATAGTAACTGGACTAGTGGTGGTAGTAGTAACAGGACTAGTACTGGTAGTAACAGGACTAGTAGTGGTAGTAACAGGACTAGTGGTGGTAGTAACAGGACTAGTGGTGGTAGTAACAGGACTGGTAGTGGTAGTATAGTTACAGGACTAGTAGTGGTAGTATAGTGACAGGACTAGTAGTGGTAGTATAGTTACAGGACTAGTAGTGATAGTATAGTTACAGGCCTAGTAGTGGTAGTATAGTTACAGGACTAGTAGTGATAGTAACAGGACTAGTTGTGGTGGTAACTGGACTAGTTGTGGTAGTAACAGGACTAGTGGTGGTAGAATAGTGACAGGACTAGTGGTGGTAGTAACTGGACTAGTTGTGGTGGTAACAGGACTAGTGGTGGTAGTAACAGGACTAGTGGTGGTAGTATAGTGACAGGACTAGTAGTGATAGTAACATGACTAGTTGTGGTAGTGTAGTGACTGGACAGGTGCCTCTCAGGTTCTCTCAGGGGCCCAACACAGTAATGACTTGAAACTGCTTCACAGCTTGAGTTAGATGAGTTATACAGGCCAGATGAGGCTCTGAGCACATCCATCACCGTGTCTGCTGGTTATCAACAACAACAGACCTACCGCTGCCTCATACAAACCGGACAGCAGATCATCTAAAAACAGCAACACAGGGAGAAGACCAACTAACGGGATGCTCTGAGTGAACATACTATTTTGTTCAGTCAAAACATCTAGATGTTGATAGACCTGTCAGTACTTTTCAGTGACATGTATTGTTGTGTGTTCCCTAGAGCTGAGGCATGAAATCCGTGTATGGAGGCAGACGGCCCAGCGTATTAGTCCGGCCAGCAGAGAGGAGACAGCTGTCAAGTGTCTACTGATGCAGAAGGTCCTCAACCTGGAGAGCGTGCTCCGCAAGCAACTCAAAACCTTCCAGAGGTACAGACAGGGCTTTCTGGGCAATTCAAACCCTTTCAGTGACAGACAGGGCTTTCCAATCAACTCAAAACCTTCCAGAGGTACAGACAGGGCTTTCTAATCAACTCAAACCCTTCCAGAGGTACAGACAGGGCTTTCTAATCAACTCAAAACATTCCAGAGGTACAGACAGGGCTTTCTAATCAACTCAAAACCTTCCAGAGGTACAGACAGGGCTTTCTAATCAACTCAAAACCTTCCAGAGGTACAGACAGGGCTTTCTAATCAACTCAAAACCTTCCAGAGGTACAGACAGGGCTTTCTAAGAAACTCAAAACCTTCCAGGGGTACAGACAGGGCTTTCAAGAGAATTCAAACCCTTCCAGTGACAGACAGGGCTTTCTAATCAACTCAAAACCTTCCAGAGGTACAGACAGGGCTTTCTCAGCAACTCAAACGCTTCCAGAGGTACAGATGGGCTTTCTAAGCAATTCAAAACCTTCCAGAGGTACAGACAGGGCTTTCTAATCAACTCAAAACCTTCCAGAGGTACAGACAGGGCTTTCTCAGCAACTCAAATGCTTCCAGAGGTACAGACAGGGCTTTCTAGGCAACTCAAAACCTTCCAGTGGTACAGGCAGGGCTTTCTAATCAACTCAAACCCTTCCAGAGGTACAGACAGGGCTTTCTAATCAACTCAAACCCTTCCAGAGGTACAGACAGGGCTTTCTAGGAAACTCAAAACCTTCCAGAGGTACAGACAGGGCTTTC
>NC_034186.2:1149356-1151856 GCF_002021735.2 Oncorhynchus kisutch
CAACAGTAACAACAGTAACAACAACAACAACAGTGACAACAATAACAACAGTAACAACAATAACCAAGGGTCAAAATAACAACAGTAACAACAATAGCAACAGTAACAACAATAACCAAGGGTCAAAATAACAACAGTAACAACAGTAACAACAACAACAACAGTGACAACAATAACAACAAAACAACCTTACATTGAACAATACTGTCACCAGAGAGGTTTTTGACACCTTGATTAAGGGTTTCAAATTTTGGGAAAATTGGTTTTATATTTCTGACATTTTGTCAGGAAATGCAGCTCCGTCTCAGGTTCTGCTGTGGTGCAGTGGTTGCACAGCCTTTGCTCTACGGGGAGACAGGTTTTCCTGTGTCTACCCTTCTCAATGGCAAGGCTGTGCTCACTGAGCCTGTACTTTGTCAAGGTTTTTCTAAGGCTTTGATCAGTAACCATGGTCAAATCGTTAGCTACTGTGTTCTGTCGATTTAGGGCCAGATAGCACTGCATTTTGCTTTGTGTTTGTGTTTCCCAATAAGTCATCGTTTTGTTTTGACTGTGTTGTAATTTGGTTTATCCTGATTGATTGGATGTTCTGGTCCTGAGGCTTCAGTGTGTTAGTACATGTTTTAGTACGCTTGTGTGTTAGAAACATGTTTACCTCTCTGTCTCTGTCTCTGTCTCTGTCTCTATCTGTCTCTGTCTCTGTCTCTGTCTCTATCTATCTCTATCTATCTCTGTCTCTGTCTCTGTCTCTGTCTCTATCTATCTCTATCTATCTCTGTCTCGTCTCTGTCTCTGTCTCTGTCTCTATCTATCTCTATCTATCTCTGTCTCTGTCTCTATCTCTATCTCTATCTCTGTCTCTGTCTCTGTCTCTGTCTCTGTCTCTGTCTCTGTCTCTGTCTCTGTCTCTATCTATCTCTATCTATCTCTGTCTCTGTCTCTGTCTCTGTCTCTGTCTCTGTCTCTGTCTCTATCTATCTGTCTGTCTGTCTTTCTTTCTTTCTTTCTTTCTTTTCCAGACAGATTTCTCAGGAAGATAAGAACTGGGAGAATAACATTCAGGAGTTGCATAAAAAGGTAACATAACAGTCACTAAATCATATAATCTATATGTCTGCTTATCAAATGGAGCCACTCCATAATCTACCATGAGTGCTCAGTTTCGATTAGATCTGGTCACTGAGGCGCACGGACGGACACACACACACACAAGAATACATGTCACTGACAAGTACTGACAGGTCTATCAACATCTATATTATTTTGACTGAACAAAATAGTATGTCCACTCCACTTTTAGATGATCTGCTGTCCGGTTTGTATGAGGCAGCGTAGGTCTGTTGTTGTTGATAACCAGCAGACACGGTGATGGATGTGCTCAGAGCCTCATCTGGACTGTATAACTCATCTAACTCAAGCTGTGAAGCTGTTTCAAGTCATTACTGTGTTGGGCCCCTGAGAGAACCTGAGAGGCACCTGTCCAGTCACCACACTACGACAACTAGTCCTGTTACTATCACTACTAGTCCTGTCACTATACTACCACCACTAGTCCTGTTACTACCACAACTAGTCCTGTTACTACCACAACTAGTCCTGTTACTACACCACCACTACTAGCCCTGTTACCACCACAACTAGTCCAGTTACTACCACCACTAGTCCTGTCACTATACTACCACAACTAGTCCTGTTACTACCACCACTAGTCCAGTTACTACCACTACTAGTCCTGTCACTACCACTACTAGTCCTGTCACTATACTACAAATACTAGTCCTGTTACTACCACCATTAGCCCTGTAACTATACTACAAATACTAGTCCTGTTACTACCACCACTAGTCCAGTTACTACCACCACTAGTCAAATTACTACCACCACTAGTCCAGTTACTATACTACCACCACTAGTCCAGTTACTATACTACCACTACTAGCCCTGTCACCCACCACAACTAGTCCAGTTACTACCACAACTAGTCCGGTTACCACACCACCACAACTAGTCCAGTTACAACCACAACTAGTCCAGTTACTACACTACCACAACGAGTCCTGTTACTACCACTACTAGTCCTGTTACTACCAGAACTAGTCCAGTTACTATCACTACTAGTCCTGTCACTATACTACCACTACTAGTCCTGTCACTATACTACCACTACTAGTCCTGTTACTACCACTACTAGTCCTGTCACTACCACCACTAGTCCAGTTACTACACTACCACAACTAGTCCTGTTACTACCACTACTAGTCCTGTCTCTATACTACCACTACTAGTCCTGTTACTACCACAACTAGTCCTGTTACTACCACTACTAGTCCTGTCACTATATGACCACTACTAGTCCTGTCACTATACTACCACAACTAGTCCTGTTACTACCACTACTAGTCCTGTCACTATACTACCACTACTAGTCCTGTTACTACCACAACTAGTCCTGTTACTACCACTACTAGTCCTGTCACTATACTAACACTACTAGTCATTT
>NC_034186.2:1161856-1172828 GCF_002021735.2 Oncorhynchus kisutch
CCCTGTTAAAACCTGATACTACCACCAGTTCAATAAGCCCTGACTATAGGCCCTGTTAAAACCTGATACTACCAACAGTTCAATAAGCCCTGACTATAGGCCATGTTAACCTGAATATACCAACGGTTCAATAAGCCCTGTCTATAGGCCCTGTTAAAACCTGATACTACCAACAGTTCAATAAGCCCTGATTATAGGCCATGTTAACCTGAATATACCAACAGTTCAATAAGCCCTGACTATAGGCCCTGTTAAAACCTGATACTACCAACAGTTCAATAAGCCCTGTCTATAGGCCCTGTTAAAACCTGATACTACCAACAGTTCAATAAGCCCTGACTATAGGCCATGTTAACCTGAATATACCAACAGTTCAATAAGCCCTGACTATAGGCCCTGTTAAAACCTGATACTACCAACAGTTCAATAAGCCCTGACTATAGGCCCTGTTAAAACCTGATACTAGCAACAGTTCAATAAGCCCTGACTATAGGCCATGTTAACCTCAATATACCAACAGTTCAATAAGCCCTGACTATAGGCCCTGTTAAAACCTGATACTACCAACAGTTCAATAAGCCCTGTTAGAACCTGATACTACCAACAGTTCAATAAGCCCTGTCTATAGGCCCTGTTAAAACCTGATACTACCAACAGTTCAATAAGCCCTGACTATAGGCCCTGTTAAAACCTGATACTACCAACAGTTCAATAAGCCCTGTCTACACCATGTTTGACAGTGGGGATGGTGTGTTCAGGGTGATGAGCTGTGTTGCTTTTACGCCAAACATAACGTTTTGCATTGTTGCCAAAAAGTTCAATTTTGGTTTCATCTGACCAGAGCACCTTCTTCCACATGTTTGGTGTGTCTCCCAGGTGGCTCGTGGCAAACTTTAAACGACACTTTTTATGGATATCTTTAAGAAATGGCTTTCTTCTTGCCACTCTTCCATAAAGGCCAGATTTGTGCAATATACGACTGATTGTTGTCCTATGGACAGAGTCTCCCACCTCAGCTGTAGATCTCTGCAGTTCATCCAGAGTGATCATGGGCCTCTTGGCTGCATCTCTGATCAGTCTTCTCCTTGTATGAGCTGAAAGTTTAGAGGGACGGCCAGGTCTTGGTAGATTTGCAGTGGTCTGATACTCCTTCCATTTCAATATTATCACTTGCACAGTGCTCCTTGGGATATTTAAAGCTTGGGAAATCTTTTTGTATCCAAATCCGGCTTTAAACTTCTTCACAACAGTATCTCGGACCTGCCTGGTGTGTTCCTTGTTCTTCATGATGCTCTCTGCGCTTTTAACGGACCTCTGAGACTATCACAGTGCAGGTGCATTGATACGGAGACTTGATTACACACAGGTGGATTGTATTTATCATCATTAGTAATTTAGGTCAACATTGGATCATTCAGAGATCCTCACTGAACTTCTGGAGAGAGTTTGCTGCACTGAAAGTAAAGGGGCTGAATAATTTTGCACGCCCAATTTTTCTGTTTTTGATTTGTTAAGAGTACATCATCAGTTCTATATTGGGTATTACATCATCAGTTCTATATTGGGTATTACATCATCAGTTCTATATTGGGTAGATATTGGGTAGTACATCATCAGTTCTATATTGGGTAGTACATCATCAGTTCTATATTGGGTAGTACATCATCAGTTCTATATTGGGTATTACATCATCAGTTCTATATTGGGTAGTACATCATCAGTTCTATATTGGGTAGTACATCATCAGTTCTATATTGGGTATTACATCATCAGTTCTATATTGGGTAGTACATCATCAGTTCTATATTGGGTAGTACATCATCAGTTCTATATTGGGTAGTACATCATCAGTTCTATATTGGGTAGTACATCATCAGTTCTATATTGGGTAGATATTGGGTAGTACATCATCAGTTCTATATTGGGTAGTACATCATCAGTTCTATATTGGGTATTACATCATCAGTTCTATATTGGGTAGTACATCATCAGTTCTATATTGGGTAGTACATCATCAGTTCTATATTGGGTAGTACATCATCAGTTCTATATTGGGTAGTACATCATCAGTTCTATATTGGGTAGTACATCATCAGTTCTATATTGGGTAGTACATCATCAGTTCTATATTGGGTAGATATTGGGTAGTACATCATCAGTTCTATATTGGGTAGTACATCATCAGTTCTATATTGGGTATTACATCATCAGTTCTATATTGGGTAGATATTGGGTAGTACATCATCAGTTCTATATTGGGTAGTACATCATCAGTTCTATATTGGGTATTACATCATCAGTTCTATATTGGGTAGTACATCATCAGTTCTATATTGAGTAGTACATCATCAGTTCTATATTGGGTAGTACATCATCAGTTCTATATTGGGTAGTACATCATCAGTTCTATATTGGGTAGTACATCATCAGTTCTATATTGGGTAGTACATCATCAGTTCTATATTGGGTAGTACATCATCAGTTCTATATTGGGTATTACATCATCAAATCAAATCAAATGTATTTATATAGCCCTTCGTACATCAGCTGATATCTCAATGTGCTGTACAGAAACCCAGCCTAAAACCCCAAACAGCAAGCAATGCAGGTGTAGAAGCACGGTGGCTAGGAAAAACTCCCTAGAAAGGCCAAAACCTAGGAAGAAACCTAGAGAGGGACCATGTGGGATGGCCAGTCCTCTTCTGGCTGTGCCGGGTGGAGAATATAAACCTAGAGGATCCAGGTTATGAGGGGTGGCCAGTCCTCTTCTGGCTGTGCCGGGTGGAGATTATAACAGAACATGGCCAAGATGTTCAAATGTTCATAAATGACCAGCATGGCAGAACAGTTGAAACTGGAGCAGCAGCACGGCCAGGTGGACTGGGGACAGCAAGGAGTCATCATGTCAGGTAATCCTGGGCTCAGGTCCTCCGAGAGAGAGAAAGAAAGAGAGAAGGAGAGAATTAGAGAACGCACACTTAGATTCACACAGGACACCGAATAGGACAGGAGAACACAGCATGGTAGCAACACAGCATGGTAGAAACACAGCATGGTAGCATCACAACATGGTAGAAACACAACATGGTAGAAACACAACATGGTAGAAACACAACATGGTAGAAACACAGCATGGTAGCATCACAACATGGTAGAAACACAGCATGATAGCATCACAACATGGTAGCAACACAGCATGGTAGCAGCACAACATGATAACAACACGGTAGCATCACAGCATGGTAGCATCACAACATGGTAGCATCACAACATGATAACAACACGGTAGCATCACAACATGGTAGCATCACAACATGATAACAACATGGTAGCATCACAACATGGTAGAAACACAGCATGGTAGAAACACAGCATGGTAGCATCACAACATGGTAGAAACACAGCATGGTAGAAACACAACATAGTAGAAACACAACATGGTAGAAACACAACATGGTAGAAACACAGCATGGTAGCAGCACAACATGATAACAACACGGTAGCATCACAACATGGTAGCATCACAACATGATAACAACATGGTAGCATCACAACATGGTAGCATCACAGCATGGTAGAAACACAACATGGTAGAAACACAGCATGGTATCAGCACAACATGATAACAACATGGCAGCATCACAACATGGTAGCAGCACAAAACATGGTACAAACATTATTGGGCACAGACAACAGCACAAAGGGTAAGAAGGTAGAGACAACAATACATTACACAAAGCAGTCACAACTGTCAGAGTGTCCATGACTGAGTCTTTGAATGAAGAGATGGAGATAAAACTGTCCAGTTTGAGTATTTGTTGCAGCTCGTTAATCACTATGATGAGAATATGTCTGTGGATACGTAGAGGTTTCTCACGTCGCAGGAATATAGGCCAGCCATTTCCATTGATAGGCCTAAATGTTGTCTCACTCACTCTGTGAGTAACTATAGAAAGCAACCTGAGTCTCACTCTGTGAGTAACTATAGAAAACAACCTGAGTCTCACTCTGTGAGTAACTATAGAAAACAACCTGAGTCTCACTCTGTGAGTAACTATAGAAAAGAGAGGAGAGGTTGCTTCTCTTATTGAGAGGAGAGGTTGCTTCTGTTATAGAGAGGAGAGGTTGCTTCTGTTATGAGAGGAGAGGTTGCTTCTGTTATGAGAGGAGAGGTTGCTTCTGTTATGAGAGGAGAGGTTGCTTCTGTTATAGAGAGGAGATGTTGCTTCTGTTATGAGAGGAGAGGTTGCTTCTGTTATAGAGAGGAGAGGTTGCTTCTGTTATGAGAGGAGAGGTTGCTTCTGTTATAGAGAGGAGAGGTTGCTTCTGTTATAGAGAGGAGAGGTTGCTTCTGTTATAGAGAGGAGAGGTTGCTTCTGTTATAGAGAGGAGAGGTTGCTTCTGTTATAGAGAGGAGAGGTTGCTTCTGTTATAGAGAGGATAGGTTGCTTCTTTTATAGAGAGGAGAGGTTGCTTCTGTTATAGAGAGGAGAGGTTGCTTCTGTTATAGAGAGGAGAGGTTGCTTCTGTTATAGAGAGGAGAGGTTGCTTCTGTTATAGAGAGGAGAGGTTGCTTCTGTTATAGAGAGGAGAGGTTGCTTCTGTTATAGAGAGGAGAGGTTGCTTCTGTTATAGAGAGGAGAGGTTGCTTCTGTTATAGAGAGGAGAGGTTGCTTCTGTTATAGAGAGGAGAGGTTGCTTCTGTTATAGAGAGGAGAGGTTGCTTCTGTTATAGAGAGGAGAGGTTGCTTCTGTTATAGAGAGGAGAGGTTGCTTCTGTTATAGAGAGGAGAGGTTGCTTCTGTTATAGAGAGGAGAGGTTGCTTCTGTTATAGAGAGGAGAGGTTGCTTCTGTTATAGAGAGGAGAGAGAAGATGAGAGGTTGTTTTGTTCCTTTACCTTACACAAGTTAATGTGACCCTAAACTCAGATACTCTATATCCTCCTGGCTGGCCAAGTAGAATTCCTGTCATACTCTATATCTTCCTGGCTGGGCCAAGTAGAATCCTGTCATACTCTATATCCTCCTGGCTGGGCCAAGTAGAATCCTGTCATACTCTATATCTTCCTGGCTGGGCCAAGTAGAATCCTGTCATACTCTATATCTTCCTGGCTGGGCCAAGTAGCATCCTGTCATACTCTATATCTTCCTGGCTGGGCCAAGTAGAATCCTGTCATACTCTATATCTTCCTGGCTGGGCCAAGTAGAATCCTGTCATACTCTATATCTTCCTGGCTGGGCCAAGTAGAATCCTGTCATACTCTATATCTTCCTGGCTGGGCCAAGTAGAATCCTGTCATACTCTATATCTTCCTGGCTGGGCCAAGTAGGATCCTGTCATACTCTATATCTTCCTGGCTGGGCCAAGTAGAATCCTGTCATACTCTATATCTTCCTGGCTGGGCCAAGTAGAATCCTGTCATACTCTATATCTTCCTGGCTGGGCCAAGTAGCATCCAGTCACACGCATTGTTCTGCTGCGAATCAACCACTAACACAACAACAACAATAATATCATGTCAATATCAATATCATATCAGGCTATATATATGTATACATCAATGAGGTCGCTCTTGCTGCTGGTGAGTCCCTGATCCACCTCTACGCAGACGACACCATTCTGTATACTTCCGGCCCTTCTTTGGACACTGTGTTAACAACCCTCCAGGCAAGCTTCAATGCCATACAACTCTCCTTCCGTGGCCTCCAATTGCTCTTAAATACAAGTAAAACTAAATGCATGCTCTTCAACCGATCGCTACCTGCACCTACCCGCCTGTCCAACATCACTACTCTGGACGGCTCTGACTTAGAATACGTGGACAACTACAAATACTTAGGTGTCTGGTTAGACTGTAAACTCTCCTTCCAGACCCATATCAAACATCTCCAATCCAAAGTTAAATCTAGAATTGGCTTCCTATTTCGCAACAAAGCATCCTTCACTCATGCTGCCAAACATACCCTTGTAAAACTGACCATCCTACCAATCCTCGACTTTGGCGATGTCATTTACAAAATAGCCTCCAATACCCTACTCAACAAATTGGATGCAGTCTATCACAGTGCAATCCGTTTTATCACCAAAGCCCCATATACTACCCACCATTGCGACCTGTACGCTCTCGTTGGCTGGCCCTCGCTTCATACTCGTCGCCAAACCCACTGGCTCCATGTCATCTACAAGACCCTGCTAGGTAAAGTCCCCCCTTATCTCAGCTCGCTGGTCACCATAGCATCTCCCACCTGTAGCACACGCTCCAGCAGGTATATCTCTCTAGTCACCCCCAAGACCAATTCTTTCTTTGGCCGCCTCTCCTTCCAGTTCTCTGCTGCCAATGACTGGAACGAACTACAAAAATCTCTGAAACTGGAAACACTTATCTCCCTCACTAGCTTTAAGCACCAACTGTCAGAGCAGCTCACAGATTACTGCACCTGTACATAGCCCACCTAAAATTTAGCCCAAACAACTACCTCTTTCCCAACTGTATTTAATTTTTATTTATTTATTTATTTTGCTCCTTTGCACCCCATTATTTTTTTTATTTCTACTTTGCACATTCTTCCATTGCAAAACTACCATTCCAGTATTTTACTTGCTATATTGTATTTACTTTGCCATCATGGCCTTTTTTTGCCTTTACCTCCCTTCTCACCTCATTTGCTCACATTGTATATAGACTTGTTTATACTGCATTATTGACTGTATGTTTGTTTTTACTCCATGTGTAACTCTGTGTCGTTTTATCTGTCGAACTGCTTTGCTTTATCTTGGCCAGGTCGCAATTGTAAATGAGAACTTGTTCTCAACTTGCCTACCTGGTTAAATAAAGGTAAAATAAATAAAAATAAAAATATACAGGGAGTACCGGTACAGAGTCAATGTGGAGGCTATATACAGGGGGTACCGGTACAGAGTCAATGTGGAGGCTATATACAGGGGGTACAGGTACAGAGTCAGTGTGGAGGCTATATACAGGGGGCACCGGTACAGAGTCAATGTGGAGGCTATATACAGGGAGTACCGGTACAGAGTCAATGTGGAGGCTATATACAGGGGGCACCGGTACAGAGTCAATGTGGAGGCTATATACAGGGAGTACCGGTACAGAGTCAGTGTGGAGGCTATATACAGGGGGTACCGGTACAGAGTCAATGTGGAGGCTATATACAGGGTGTTACGGTACAGAGTCAATGTGGAGGCTATATACAGGGTGTTACGGTACAGAGTCAATGTGGAGGCTATATACAGGGTGTTACGGTACAGAGTCAATGTGGAGACTATATACAGGGGGTACCGGTACAGAGTCAATGTGGAGACTATATACAGGGGGTACCGGTACAGAGTCAATGTGGAGGCTATATACAGGGTGTTACGGTACAGAGTCAGTGTGGAGGCTATATACAGGGTGTTACGGTACAGAGTCAATGTGGAGGCTATATACAGGGTGTTACGGTACAGAGTCAATGTGGAGACTATATACAGGGGGTACCGGTACAGAGTCAATGTGGAGGCTATATACAGGGTGTTACGGTACAGAGTCAGTGTGGAGACTATATACAGGGTGTTACGGTACAGAGTCAATGTGGAAGCTATATACAGGGTGTTACGGTACAGAGTCAGTGTGGAGACTATATACAGGGGGGTACCGGTACAGAGTCAATGGGGAGGCTATATACAGGGGGTACCGGTACAGAGTCAATGTGGAGGCTATATACAGGGTGTTAAGGTACAGAGTCAATGTGGAGGCTATATACAGGGTGTTACGGTACAGAGTCAATGTGGAGACTATATACAGGGGGTACCGGTACAGAGTCAATGTGGAGGCTATATACAGGGTGTTACGGTACAGAGTCAGTGTGGAGGCTATATACAGGGTGTTACGGTACAGAGTCAATGTGGAGGCTATATACAGGGTGTTACGGTACAGAGTCAGTGTGGAGGCTATATACAGGGGGGTACCGGTACAGAGTCAATGGGGAGGCTATAAACAGGGGTACCAGTACAGAGTCAATGTGGAGGCTATATACAGGGGGTACAGAGTCAATGTGGAGGCTATATACAGGGTGTTACGGTACAGAGTCAGTGTGGAGGCTATATACAGGGGGGTACCGGTACAGAGTCAATGGGGAGGCTATATACAGGGGGTACCGGTACAGAGTCAATGTGGAGACTATATACAGGGTATTACGGTACAGAGTCAGTGTGGAGGCTATATACAGGGGTACCGGTACAGAGTCAGTGTGGAGGCTATATACAGGGGGTACCGGTACAGAGTCAATGTGGAGGTTATATACAGGGTGTTACGGTACAGAGTCAATGTGGAGGCTATATACAAGGGGTACCGGTACAGAGTCAATGAGGAGGCTATATACAGGGTGTTACGGTACAGAGTCAATGTGGAGGCTATTTACAGGGGAGTTATTGGATGATCAAATCAAATCAAATCAAATGTATTTATATAGCCCTTCGTACATCAGCTGATATCTCAAAGTGCTGTACAGAAACCCAGCCTAAAACCCCAAACAGCAAGCAATGCAGGTGGAGAAGCACGGTGGCTAGGAAAAACTCCCTAGAAAGGCCAATACCTAGGAAGAAACCTAGAGAGGAACCAGGCTATGTGGGGTGGCCAGTCCTCTTCTGGCTGTGCCGGGTGGAGATTATAACAGAACATGGTCAAGATGTTCAATGTTCATAAATGACCAGCATGGTCGAATAATAATAAGGCAGAACAGTTGAAACTAGAGCAGCAGCACAGTCAGGTGGAAGTTGAAACTGGAGCAGCAGCATGGCCAGGTAGACTGGGGACAGCAAGGAGTCATCATGTCAGGTAGTCCTGGGGCATGGTCCTAGGGCTCAGGTCAGTTGAAACTGGAACAGCAGCATGGCCAGGTGGACTGGGGACAGCAAGGAGTCATCATGTCAGGTAGTCCTGGGGCATGGTCCTAGGGCTCAGGTCCTCCGAGAGAGAGAAAGAAAGAGAGAAGGAGAGAATTAGAGAACGCACACTTAGATTCACACAGGACACCGAATAGGACAGGAGAAGTACTCCAGATATAACAAACTGACCCCAGCCCCCCGACACATAAACTACTGCAGCATAAATACTGGAGGCTGAGACAGGAGGGGTCAGGAGACACTGTGGCCCCATCCGAGGACACCCCCGGACAGGGCCAAACAGGAAGGATATAACCCCACCCACTTTGCCAAAGCACAGCCCCCACACCACTAGAGGGATATCTTCAACCACCAACTTACCATCCTGAGACAAGGCTGAGTATAGCCCACAAAGATCTCCGCCACGGCACAACCCAAGGGGGGGGGGGCGCCAACCCAGACAGGATGACCACAACAGTGAATCAACCCACTCAGGTGACGCACCCCCTCCAGGGACGGCATGAGAGAGCCCCAGCAAGCCAGTGACTCAGCCCCTGTAATAGGGTTAGAGGCAGAGAATCCCAGTGGAAAGAGGGGAACCGGCCAGGCAGAGACAGCAAGGGCGGTTCGTTGATGGGGTGATGGGATGATGGGATGATGGGATGATGGGGTGATGGGGTGATGGGGCCCAGGTTTGCTGTAATGAGGGTTGTCTGGTTTGCTGTAATGAGGGTTGTCAGGTTTGCTGTAATGAAGGTTGTCAAGTGTGCGTAATGATGGTTGCCAGGTGTGCGTAATGATGGGTGGCCAGGTGTGTGTAATGATTGGTTGTCAGGTGTGTGTAATGATTGGTTGTAGGGTGTGTGTAATGATTGGTTGTCAGGTGTGTGTAATGATTGGTTGTCAGGTGTGTGTAATGATTGGTTGTCAGGTGTGTGTAATGATTGATTGTCAGGTGTGTGTAATGATTGGTTGTCAGGTGTGTGTAATGATTGGTTGGGGATGTAGATGCGCTCCTGAGAGCAGGTAGCAGGCGTTCCCTCTCCAGAGGCTGACAGATGTCTACGTCCCAAAGCACGGGGGCAACGATTCGGGAGGGCTGAATGATGGGCGCACTCAGGACAGAAACCTCTCCCGAATCGTGGAGACAGGACAGGGCATCGGCTTTGATGTTCTTTGAACCTGGACGATATGACATGGTGAAGTTGAATCAAGGGAAGAAAAGGACCCACCTTGCTTGGTGCAGGTTCAACCGCCTCATTGTCCGTATGTACTCCAGGTTCCGATGATCGATGAGGATGATAAATGGACCCTTGGCGCCCTCCAGCCAGTGTCTCCACTCCTCTATTTCCAACTTCACCGCCAAGTGCTCCACGTCGCCGACGTCCTAGTTCCGCTGGAGACAGTTTCTTTGAGTAGTTTGCACACGGATAACATTTTCTGGTTCGCAAACAGGACGGCCCCCACTTCCACTTCTGAGGCGTCCACCTCCACTACGAAGGGCACGAAGGGATCTGGGTGTTTCAGCAACGGGGCGGAGGTGAAACACCCCTTTAGTAACCGGACGGCCTCATTGGCTGCAGGACTCCACACCAACTTACGGGGATCGCCCTTGAGGAGAGAGGACAGGCGATGGAGCTGAAGTTTTTAACAAAGCGGCGGTATAAGTTGGCAAACCCCCTAAACACGTTGTAGCCCCTGTACAGTGGTTGGGACAAGCCATGACCGTTCCCCTCCCTCCCTCCCTCCCCTCTCCCTCCCACTCCCTAGCTCCCCTCTCCCTCTCCCTAGCTCCCCTCTCCCTCTCCCTAGCTCCCCTCTCCCTCTCCCACTCCCTAGCTCCTCTCTCCTCACTCCATCGCCTCTCCCTCTCTCCCTCTCCCCTTCTCCCTCTCTTCCCTCTCCCCTTCTCCTTCTCCCTCTCTCTCTCTCTCTCTCTCTCGCTCCCCTCTCCTCACTCCATCGCCTCTCCCTCTTCTCTACCCCAGGTTTCATCAGCAGTGAAATGATTTCCCAGAGGCAATTACCAGAGCTCACCTGTTTAATCAAATACAGTATATCTTGAAGTGGATGCAGCATACTTTCTCCCT
>NC_034186.2:1172928-1245428 GCF_002021735.2 Oncorhynchus kisutch
TCTCTGTGTCTCTGTCTCTCTCTCTCTCGTTCTAGTCTCTTCTCGTGTCTCTCCCTCCTGTCTCTCTCTCTCCTCTCCTCTCTCTCTCTCTGTCTTCTCACCTCTCTCTGTCTCTGTCTTCTTCTCTCTCTCCTGTCTCTGTCTCTCTCGTCCTTTCTCTCCTCTCTCTCTCTCTCCTTCTGTCTCTCCCTCTGTTCCTCCCTCTGTCTCTCCCTGCTGGTCTTCCCCTTCTGTTCTCGTCCCTCTGTCTCCTCTTCCCTCTTACGCCGTCCTCTCTCTCTCTTTTCTCTCTCTCTTTCTACCTCCCTTTTCTCCCAAAGACTAGGTTTAATTTGGAGGATTACCTTAATGCTGTTGTTTGTGATGTGTGTTAGAGTGGGATGCTTGGTAATGAACCCACCAAGCCTGACCAGAAACATTATCCATCAGCCGCTACCTGGATACACTCAACTCAATCAGATTATTGGACAATAAGACAGAGCTTTGATGGGCATCAATACCTCTGGCTGTCTCTCTCACACAAATGCATGCACATGCACGCACGCACACACACACACACACACACCAACATGCACACACACACACACACACACACACACACACACACACACACACACACACACACACCACACACCAACATGCACGCACGCACACACCACACACACACACACACACGCCAACACACACACGCCAACACACACACGCCAACACACACACGCCAACACACACACCACACACACACCACACACACACACCACACACACACACCACCCCACACCACACACACACACCACACACACACACACACACACACACACACACACACACACACACACACACACACACACACACACACACACACGCCAACACACACACGCCAACACACACACGCCAACACACACACACACACACACACACACACACGCCAACACACACACACACACATAGTTTATCTATGTGGTGAGTCACCTTGTTTGATTCTCCTCAGAGAAGTCTCTCTTCGTGTCAGCTTTTAAAATGGCTGCCCAGATTCCCCTATTTATCACCCTGACCTGCAAGGGAGGAACAGCCAGAGACCTGGGGATGTTAATAGATAGTAAACTCCTGGATCGTGCAGTTAGTCTGTCACAGTTTATGTACCGTTTCTATAGTACAAACATCTATTTTGACATTTGAAATCCTAGGGGGAAGGGATAAACATCATTCTGTTTCTCAAAGCCAGTCAGTGTTGTCTGCCTATGGCACACTGGAACACATAAAGTTTAACAGACAGGTGTAATGTTTTGTTAGATTACGACAGATTCAATCATCTGGGCCAATAATATAATATAATAATATAATATTATAAAGGGTGTGTCCCCCGAATGGCAGATCCTTATATAGTCCAGTACTTCTGACCAGGGCTCATAGTATGTCATTTGGGACACAAACTGGACTACTTCTGACCAGGGCTCATAGTATGTCATTTGGGACACAAACTGGACTACTTCTGACCAGGGCTCATGGTGTGTCATTTGGGATGTAAACTGGACTACTTCTGACCAGGGCTCATGGTGTGTCATTTGGGACACAAACTGGACTACTTCTGACCAGGGCTCATAGTGTGTCATTTGGGACACAAACTGGACTACTTCTGACCAGGGCTCATAGTGTGTCATTTGGGACATACACTGGACTACTTCTGACCAGGGCTCATAGTGTGTCATTTGGGACACAAACTGGACTACTTCTGACCAGGGCTCATAGTGTGTCATTTGGGACACAAACTGGACTACTTCTGACCAGGGCTCATAGTGTGTCATTTGGGACACAAACTGGACTACTTCTGACCAGGGCTCATAGTGTGTCATTTGGGATGTAAACTGGACTACTTCTGACCAGGGCTCATAGTGTGTCATTTGGGACACAGACTGGACTACTTCTGACCAGGGCTCATAGTATGTCATTTGGGATGTAAACTGGACTACTTCTGACCAGGGCTCATAGTGTGTCATTTGGGAATTAATAAACTGAGGCAAGATGGAACTGTTTCTGTAGTGTGGTTCTAACAGGGTCCTCTCTCTCCTCTCTGTCCCCCAGGTTGGATAGATATCCTCGGGGCTCTGTGGGGCTGGCTGTAGTAGTGTGGTTCTAACAGGGTCCTCTCTCTCCTCTCTGTCCCCAGGATGGATAGATATCTTCAGGGCTCTGTAGTGTGGTTCTAACAGGGTCCTCTCTATCCTCTCTGTCCCCCAGGTTGGATAGATATCTTCGGGGCTCTGTGGGGCTGGCTGTAGTAGTGTGGTTCTAACAGGGTCCTCTCTCTCCTCTCTGTCCCCCAGGTTAGATAGATATCCTCGGGGCTCTGTGGGGCTGTCTGTAGTAGTGTGGTTCTAACAGGGTCCTCTCTCTCCTCTCTGTCCCCCAGGTTGGATAGATATCTTCAGGGCTCTGTAGTGTGGTTCTCACAGGGTCCTCTCTCTCCTCTCTGTCCCCCAGGTTAGATAGATATCCTCGGGGCTCTGTGGGGCTGGCTGTAGTAGTATGGTTCTAACAGGGTCCTCTCTCTCCTCTCTGTCCCCCAGGATGGATAGATATCCTCAGGGCTCTGTAGTATGGTTCTAACAGGGTCCTCTCTCTCCTCTCTGTCCCCCAGGATGGATAGATATCCTCAGGGCTCTGTAGTGTGGTTCTAACAGGGTCCTCTCTCTCCTCTCTGTCCCCCAGGATGGATAGATATCCTCAGGGCTCTGTAGTGTGGTTCTCACAGGGTCCTCTCTCTCCTCTCTGTCCCCCAGGTTGGATAGATATCCTCAGGGCTCTGTAGTGTGGTTCTAACAGGGTCCTCTCTCTCCTCTCTGTCCACCAGGTTGGATAGATATCCTCGGGGCTCTGTGGGGGCTGGCTGTAGTAGTGTGGTTCTCACAGGGTCCACTCTCTTCTCTCTGTCCCCCAGGATGGATAGATATCCTCAGGGCTCTGTAGTGTGGTTCTAACAGGGTCCTCTCTCCTCTCTGTCCCCCAAGATGGATAGATATCCTCAGGGCTCTGTAGTGTGGTTCTAACAGGGTCCTCTCTCTCCTCTCTGTCCCCCAGGATGGATAGATATCCTCAGGGCTCTGTAGTGTGGTTCTCACAGGGTCCTCTCTCTCCTCTCTGTCCCCCAGGTTGGATAGCTATCCTTGGGGATCTGTGGGGCTGGCTGTAGTGGTGTGGTTCTAACAGGGTCCTCTCTCTCCTCTCTGTCCCCCAGGTTGGATAGATATCTTCGGGGCTCTGTGGGGCTGGCTGTAGTAGTGTGGTTCTAACAGGGTCCTCTCTCTCCTCTCTGTCCCCCAGGTTGGATAGATATCCTCGGGGCTCTGTGGGGCTGGCTGTAGTAGTATGGTTCTAACAGGGTCCTCTCTCTCCTCTCTGTCCCCCAGGTTGGATAGCTATCCTCGGGCCTCTGTTGTCTGGTTCTAACAGGGTCCTCTCTCTCCTCTCTGTCCCCCAGGTTGGATAGATATCCTCAGGGCTCTGTAGTGTGGTTCTAACAGGGTCCTCTCTCTCCTCTCTGTCCCCCAGGATGGATAGATATCCTCAGGGCTCTGTAGTGTGGTTCTAACAGGGTCCTCTCTCTCCTCTCTGTCCCCCAGGTTGGATAGATATCCTCAGGGCTCTGTAGTGTGGTTCTCACAGGGTCCTCTCTCTCCTCTCTGTCTCCCAGGTTGGATAGCTATCTTCGGGGCCCTGTGGCTGCTGGTGCTGGCTGACATCCAGGACTTTGAGATCATTCTGCACAGAGTGGAGTGGGCCACACTGCTGTTCTTCGCTGCTCTGTTTGTTCTCATGAAGGTCTGGTTCACACAGACACACACATAACCATGGCACTGGGTGGTGGGATGTTCACAGAGAACTTTGAGCTATTTTTAGTAAGGATATAAAGAATGTGTGAATTAATTCTAATTCTATCTAAAAGCCATACAGGGAGAGGAGAGGAGGAGGAGAGGAGACGGGGAGGGGGAGGGAGAGGGGGAGGAGAGGAGAGGGAGAGGAGAGGGGGAGGAGAGGAGAGGGGGGAGGAGGGGGGAGGGAGAGGGGAGGAGAGGACAGGGGGATGAGGAGGAGAGTATAAGGGGAGAAGAGGGGGAGGGTGAGGAGAGGGGGAGGAGAGGAGAGGGGGAGGAGAGGAGAGGACAGGGGGAGAAGAGGAGAGAGGGAGGAGAGGAGAGGAGAGGGGGAGAAGAGGAGAGAGGGAGGAGAGGAGAGGGGGAGAAGAGGAGAGAGGGAGGAGAGGAGAGGGGGAGGAGAGGAGAGGGGGAGGAGAGGAGAGGGGGAGGAGAGGAGAGGGAGAGGAGAGGAGAGGGGGAGGAGAGGGAGGAGAGGAGAGGGGGAGGAGAGGAGAGGACAAGGGGAGAAGAGGAGAGAGGGAGGAAAGGAGAGGAGAGGAGAGGGGGAGGAGAGGAGAGGACAGGGGGAGAAGAGGGGGAGAAGAGGGGGAGAAGAGGGGGAGAAGAGGAGAGAGGGAGGAGAGGACCCTGGGACACCAGGTGGGTGATTCCCCTCTAATCAGGGACTGATTTAGACCTGGGACACCAGGTGGGTGATTCCCCTCTAATCAGGGACTGGTTTAGACCTGGGACACCAGGTGGGTGATTCCCCTCTAATCCGGGACTGATTTAGACCTGGGACACCAGGTGGGTGATTCCCCTCTAATCAGGGCCTGATTTAGACCTGGGACACCAGGTGGGTGATTCCCCTCTAATCAGGGACTGATTTAGACCTGGGACACCAGGTGGGTGATTCCCCTCTAATCAGGGACTGATTTAGACCTGGGACACCAGGGGGGTGATTCCCCTCTAATCAGGGCCTGATTTAGACCTGGGACACCAGGTGGGTGATTCCCCTCTAATCAGGGACTGATTTAGACCTGGGACACCAGGTGGGTGATTCCCCTCTAATCAGGGCCTGATTTAGACCTGGGACACCAGGTGGGTGATTCCCCTCTAATCAGGGACTGGTTTAGACCTGGGACACCAGGTGGGTGATTCCCCTCTAATCCGGGACTGATTTAGACCTGGGACACCAGGTGGGTGATTCCCCTCTAATCAGGGCCTGATTTAGACCTGGGACACCAGGTGGGTGATTCCCCTCTAATCAGGGCCTGATTTAGACCTGGGACACCAGGTGGGTGATTCCCCTCTAATCAGGCCTGATTTAGACCTGGGACACCAGGTGGGTGATTCCCACATAGGGTAATATTTGGATATCCCTGGTCTAGACGAATATAGGAAAACCAAGAAGAGGGGATATAGTTGAGACTGTTTCATATTTCAGCTCAGGAGCCTACTTCTCATGGTCAAACCTAAACACATTCTCTTCTGTCCCTCCCTATAGGCTTTGGCCCAGCTACAGCTTATCGACTATATTGGTGTGCAGACGGCCCTGCTCATAAAAGTAAGTTGAACTTTGTTTTAACGAATGTACCATCATCACACTCCTGTCACATTGAACGGATAGAGGCTGATAGACTGTTGGTTCTCAATGTGTTCTGTGTTTCATGCTGTGGACTGTGTTTATATACAGTACCAGTCAAAAGTTTGGGCTCTTACTCATTCAAGTGTTCTTTATTTTGACTATTTTCTACATTGTAGAATAATAGTGAAGACATCAACACTATGAAATAACACATATGGAATCATGTAGTAACCAAAATAAGTGTTAAACAAATCAAAATATATTTTAGACTTTAGATTCTTCAAAGTAGCCACCCGTTGCCTTGATGACAGCTTTGTACACTCTTGGCATTCTCTCAACCAGCGTCATAAGCGAGTCACCTGCAAAGCATTCCAGGGTGTGCCTTGGTAAAGGTAATTTGTGGAGCTTGTGTAATGTAACCAGCCGTACCCTGCCGTTGTGTCCTGCCACTGCCCCACCCCTCACTGTCACACTACCGCTGTTTAGGGTAGACCCCATTGCTGTTTCCTTCTTCATGTCACCTGGAATGCATTTCATTTAACAGGTGTGTCTTGTTAAAAGTTCATTTGTGTAATTTCTTTCCTTCTTAATGCATTTGAGACAATCAGTTGTGTTGTGACAAGGTAGGGGTGGTAAAAAGAAGACAGCCCCATTTGGTACAAAAAACAAATCCATATTATGGCAAGAACAGCTCAAATAAGCAAAGAGAAACGAAAGTCCGTCATTACTTTAAGACATGAAGGTCAGTCAATCCGGAAAATGTCAAGAACTTTGAAAGTTTCTTCAAGTGCAGTCGCAAAAAAAGCCATCAAGCGCTCTGATGAAACTGTCTCTAAAGGAGGAAAGGAAGAATCAGAGTTATCTCTGGAACCCTCAGGATGACCAATCAGAGCCAGATTACTGAATGTAGGTACATTATTTACCTTCAGAGGTGAATGTATCAAACCAGTTCCCATGATGCATTTTTGTTGTTGTTGTGCACTCTTCTCATACAATAGCATGGTCTTTTTTCCCTTTGTATTAGCTACTCTAAACACTGCTGTTAGAATAACAAGAATTTAAGCTTTCTGCCCATTAAAGACATGTCTACAGCTGTTTAAACTCAGTTGTTCACAATTTCTGACATTTAATCCTAGAACAATTCCATGCCTTAGGTCAGTTAGGATCACACCTTTTTTTAAGAATGTGAAATGTCAGAATAATAGTAGAGAGAATGATTTATTTCAGATTTTATTTCTCATCACATTCCCAGTGGGTCAGAAGTTTACATACACTCAATTAGTATTTGGTAGCATTGCCTTTAAATTGTTTAACTTGGGTCAAATGTTTCGGGTAGCCTTCCACAAGCTTCCCACAATAAGTTGGGTGAATTTTGACCCATTCTTCCTGGCAGAGCTGGTGTAACTGAGTCAGGTTTGTAGGCCTCTTTGCTCGCACACACTTTTTCAGTTCTCCCCACACATTTTCTATAGGTCAGATATTTATAAATATACACACAGGTCAAATATATATATATATATATCAAATCAAATCAAATTTTATTTGTCACATACACATGGTTAGCAGATGTTAATGCGAGTGTAGCGAAATGCTTGTGCTTCTAGTTCCGACAATGCAGTAATAACCAACAAGTAATCTAACTAACAATTCCAAAACTACTGTCTTATACACAGTGTAAGGGGATAAAGAATATGTACATAAGGATATATGAATGAGTGATGGTACAGAGCAGCATAGGCAAGATACAGTAGATGATATCGAGTACAGTATATACATATGAGATGAGTATGTAAACAAAGTGGCATAGTTAAAGTGGCTAGTGATACATGAATTACATAAGGATGCAGTCGATGATATAGAGTGCAGTATATACGTATGCATATGAGATGAATAATGTAGGGTAAGTAACATTATATAAGGTAGCATTGTTTAAAGTGGCTAGTGATATATTTACATCATTTCCCATCAATTCCCATTATTAAAGTGGCTGGAGTTGAGTCAGTGTCATTGTCAGTGGTGTTGGCAGCAGCCACTCAATGTTAGTGGTGGCTGTTTAACAGTCTGATGGCCTTGAGATAGAAGCTGTTTTTCAGTCTCTCGGTCCCAGCTTTGATGCACCTGTACTGACCTCGCCTTCTGGATGATAGCGGGGTGAACAGGCAGTGGCTCGGGTGGTTGATGTCCTTGATGATCTTTATGGCCTTCCTGTAACATCGGGTGGTGTAGGTGTCCTGGAGGGCAGGTAGTTTGCCCCCGGTGATGCGTTGTGCAGACCTCACTACCCTCTGGAGAGCCTTACGGTTGAGGGCGGAGCAGTTGCCGTACCAGGCGGTGATACAGCCCGCCAGGATGCTCTCGATTGTGCATCTGTAGAAGTTTGTGAGTGCTTTTGGTGACAAGCCTAATTTCTTCAGCCTCCTGAGGTTGAAGAGGCGCTGCTGCGCCTTCTTCACGATGCTGTCTGTGTGAGTGGACCAATTCAGTTTGTCTGTGATGTGTACGCCGAGGAACTTAAAACTTGCTACCCTCTCCACTACTGTTCCATCGATGTGGATAGGGGGGTGTTCCCTCTGCTGTTTCCTGAAGTCCACAATCATCTCCTTAGTTTTGTTGACGTTGAGTGTGAGGTTATTTTCCTGACACCACACTCCGAGGGCCCTCACCTCCTCCCTGTAGGCTGTCTCGTCGTTGTTGGTAATCAAGCCTACCACTGTTGTGTCGTCCGCAAACTTGATGATTGAGTTGGAGGCGTGCGTGGCCACGCAGTCGTGGGTGAACAGAGAGTACAGGAGAGGGCTCAGAACGCACCCTTGTGGGGCCCCAGTGTTGAGGATCAGCGGGGAGGAGATGTTGTTGCCTACCCTCACCACCTGGGGGCGGCCCGTCAGGAAGTCCAGTACCCAGTTGCACAGGGCGGGGTCGAGACCCAGGGTCTCGAGCTTGATGACGAGCTTGGAGGGTACTATGGTGTTGAATGCCGAGCTGTAGTCGATGAACAGCATTCTCACATAGGTATTCCTCTTGTCCAGATGGGTTAGGGCAGTGTGCAGTGTGGTTGAGATTGCATCGTCTGTGGACCTATTTGGGCGGTAAGCAAATTGGAGTGGGTCAAGGGTGTCAGGTAGGGTGGAGGTGATATGGTCCTTGACTAGTCTCTCAAAGCACTTCATGATGACGGATGTGAGTGCTACGGGGCGGTAGTCGTTTAGCTCAGTTACCTTAGCTTTCTTGGGAACAGGAACAATGGTGGCCCTCTTGAAGCATGTGGGAACAGCAGACTGGTATAGGGATTGGTTGAATATGTCCGTAAACACACCGGCCAGCTGGTCTGCGCATGCTCTGAGGGCGCGGCTGGGGATGCCGTCTGGGCCTGCAGCCTTGCGAGGGTTAACACGTTTAAATGTCTTACTCACCTCGGCTGCAGTGAAGGAGAGACCGCATGTTTTCGTTGCAGGCCGTGTCAGTGGCACTGTATTGTCCTCAAAGCGGGCAAAAAAGTTATTTAGTCTGCTTGGGAGCAAGACATCCTGGTCCGTGACTGGGCTGGATTTCTTCCTGTAGTCCGTGATTGATTGATATATATATATATACAGGTCAGATGTATTTAAACACCGGTCAGATATATATATATACAGGTCAGATATATATAAACACAGGTCAGATATATATAAACACAGGTCAGATATATATAAACACAGGTCAGATATATATAAACACAGGTCAGATATATATAAACACAGGTCAGATATATATAAACACAGGTCAGATATATATAAACACAGGTCAGATATATATAAACACAGGTCAGATATATATAAACACAGGTCAGATATATATAAACACAGGTCAGATATATATATTCACAGGTCATATATATATATATATATATAAACAACACAATGTAACTCCAAGTCAATCACACTTCTGTGAAATCAAACTGTCCACTTAGGAAGCAACACTGATTGACAATAAATTTCACATGCTGTTGTGCAAATGGAATAGACAACAGGTGGAAATTATAGGCAATTAGCAAGACACCCCCAATAAAGGAGTGGTTCTGCAGGTGGTGACCACAGACCACTTCTCAGTTCCTATGCTTCCTGATGTTTTGGTCACTTTTGAATGCTGGCGGTGCTTTCACTCTAGTGGTAGCATGAGACGGAGTCTACAACCCACACAAGTGGCTCAGGTAGTGCAGCTCATCCAGGATGGCACATCAATGCGAGCTGTGGCAAGAAGGTTTGCTGTGTCTGTCAGCGTAGTGTCCAGAGCATGGAGGTGCTACCGGGAGACAGGCCAGTACATCAGGAGACGTGGAGGAGGCCGTAGGAGGGCAACAACCCAGCAGCAGGACCGCTACCTCCGCCTTTGTGCTAGGAGGAGCAGAAGGAGCACTGCCAGAGCCCTGCAAAATGACCTCCAGTATGCCACAAATGTGCATGTGTCTGCTCAAACGGTCAGAAACAGACTCCATGAGGGTGGTATGAGGGCCCGACGTCCACAGGTGGGGGTTGTGCTTACAGCCCAACACTGTGCAGGACGTTTGGCATTTGCCAGAGAACACCAAGATTGGCAAATTCGCCACTGGCGCCCTGTGCTCTTCACAAATGAAAGCAGGTTCACACTGAGCACATGTGACAGACGTGACAGAGTTTGGGGGGCCGCACAGCCCTCCATTTTCTCGCCAGAGGTAGCCTGACTGCCATTAGGTACCGAGATGAGATCCTCAGACCCCTTGTGAGACCATATGCTGGTGCGGTTGGCCCTGGGTTCCTCCTAATGCAAGACAATGCTAGACCAATTCAAAGAATTCATCATTTTTGTTTCAATATGAACCCTTTTCTTTTACAGGTTAATATGTTTCGGGTCAGATATATATATATATACACACACAGGTCAGATATATATACACACAGGTCAGATATATATATACACACACAGGTCAGATATATATATATATATACAGGTCAGATATATATATACACACACAGGTCAGATATAGATATATATACACACAGGTCAGATATAGATATATATACACACAGGTCAGATATATATATATATACAGGTCAGATATATATATATACACAGGTCAGATATAGATATATATACACACAGGTCAGATATATATATATACACACACAGGTCAGATATATATATATATATACACACACAGGTCAGATATATATACACACAGGTCAGATATATATATACACACACAGGTCAGATATATATATATATATACACACACAGGTCAGATATATATACACACAGGTCAGATATATATATACACACACAGGTCAGATATATATATATACAGGTCAGATATATATATATACACAGGTCAGATATAGATATATATACACACAGGTCAGATATATATACACACACAGGTCAGATATATATATATATACAGGTCAGATATATATATATATATATACACACAGGTCAGATATATATATATATATACAGGTCAGATATATATATATATATATATACACAGGTCAGATATATATACACACAGGTCAGATATATATATATATACAGGTCAGATATATATATATATATATATACACAGGTCAGATATATATATACACAGGTCAGATATATATACACACAGGTCAGATATATATACACACAGGTCAGATATATATATATATACAGGTCAGATATATATATATATATATATACACACAGGTCAGATATATATATACACAGGTCAGATATAGATATATATATACACAGGTCAGATATATATTCATATATATATATACACAGGTCAGATATATATACATATATATGTGTGTTACGCAGGTGTGTATGTTTGGCTTGTCAACCCAGTGACTGAGTCCGAGGTGTCTGTCTCTCGTTATCTCCTCACCAGGCCGTGCCAGAAGAGCAGCGTTTGGCCATGGCCATCATCCTGGTCATGTGGGTCTCAGCTCTGGCTTCCTCCCTCATCGACAACATCCCCTTCACCGCCACCATGGTAAGAGAATGCACACTGTCTGCCACACTGTCTGCCACACTGTCTGCCACACTGTCTGCCTCATTGTCTGCCTCACTGTCTGCCTCACTGTCTGCCTCACTGTCTGCCTCACTGTCTGCCACACTGTCTGCCACACTGTCTGCCACACTGTCTGCCTCACTGTCTGCCACACTGTCTGCCTCACTGTCTGCCACACTGTCTGCCTCACTGTCTGCCTCACTGTCTGCCTCACTGTCTGCCACACTGTCTGCCACACTGTCTGCCTCACTGTCTGCCACACTGTCTGCCACAGGGAGGGGAGGCACACAGTGAACAGAGTGCATGACACGCTTCCATACTCTGTCACATGCAGCCACACACACACACACACACACACACACACACACGCACACGCACACGCACACGCACACGCACACGCACACGCACACGCACACGCACACGCACACACACATGCACACACACACACAACAAACACATTTGCACACAGGAACATTTACAAAGCTGGTGGGTGTGGCCAAAGACCGCCTGGAGTTTGCTTAATGGTGTTGGCACTTGGATTGGAGCCGGTGCTATATGACATGAGGTATTTGGCAACGTGCGGCCTTTTAAAGAACAATGCATATCTAACCCCCATCTCTTTTCGGCCTTATGTTCCAACATTAGAAATGATGTTTTAGACATTGGATAGAAGTACAGACAGAGGTTCAACATGGTCTGTCATACATCGCAGTTGGAGGAACAATAGGAAAGTAATGCGGCTTTGAAAGTTGAGAAATGTTGAGCATCGTTCACACCCTCTTAAGCCTTAGCCCCACCCATTCAGCATCGTTCACACCCTCTTAAGCCTTAGCCCCACCCATTCAGCATCGTTCACACCCTCTTAAGCCTTAGCCCCACCCATTCAGGCATCGTTCACACCCTCTTAAGCCTTAGCCCCACCCATTCAGCATCGTTCACACCCTCTTAAGCCTTAGCCCCACCCATTCAGCATCGTTCACACCCTCTTAAGCCTTAGCCCCACCCATTCAGCATCGTTCACACCCTCTTAAGCCTTAGCCCCACCCATTCAGGCATCGTTCACACCCTCTTAAGCCTTAGCCCCACCCATTCAGCATCGTTCACACCCTCTTAAGCCTTAGCCCCACCCATTCAGGCATCGTTCACACCCTCTTAAGCCTTAGCCCCACCCATTCAGCATCGTTCACACCCTCTTAAGTCTTAGCCCCACCCATTCAGGCATCGTTCACACCCTCTTAAGCCTTAGCCCCACCCATTCAGCATCGTTCACACCCTCTTAAGTCTTAGCCCCACCCATTCAGGCATCGTTCACACCCTCTTAAGCCTTAGCCCCACCCATTCAGCAACGTTCACGCCCTCTTAAGTCTTAGCCCCACCCATTCATCATCGTTCACACCCTCTTAAGCCTTAGCCCCACCCATTCAGGCATCGTTCACACCCTCTTAAGTCTTAGCCCCACCCATTCAGCATCGTTCACACCCTCTTAAGCCTTAGCCCCACCCATTCAGGCATCGTTCACACCCTCTTAAGCTTTAGCCCCACCCATTCAGGCATCGTTCACACCCTCTTAAGCTTTAGCCCCACCCATTCAGGCATCGTTCACACCCTCTTAAGCTTTAGCCCCACCCATTCAGGCATCGTTCACACCCTCTTAAGCCTTAGCCCCACTCATTCAGCATCGTTCAAACCCTCTTAAGTCTTAGCCCCACCCATTCAGCATCGTTCACACCCTCTTAAGTCTTAGCCCCACCCATTCAGCATCGTTCACACCCTCTTAAGCATTAGCCCCACCCATTCAGGCATCGTTCACACCCTCTTAAGCATTAGCCCCACTCCTTCAGCATCGTTCAAACCCTCTTAAGTCTTAGCCCCACCCATTCAGGCATCGTTCACACCCTCTTAAGCATTAGCCCCACCCATCTCTTTAAAAATGTACATGTGAGGCCATGTGCTAAACAGAGTGAGCAGTGTAGTAAACAACCAAATATTAGGACTAAATAAAAATACACTTTGTAATGGATGTAAGATCAATAACAGTAGTGCCAATCATGTTGGAGGTCAATAATCAAACCATGTTTATGCTTTAAATATCAAGTGTTGTCACCGATTTATTTTAGAGATGACACATGAGATGGCAGCAGCTTTCCACCAAAGTGTTTGTGGGTGGCGTCCTGGTAACACTATGGCATTATCCTCTGCGTAGTTGTTGATGAAGTTCACCACTGAAGTTCACCACTCGCTACAAGTCCTCATGCTTCAGGTGTAACCTGTGCTTGCTTGGGTCAGCTCTCTTTTTGATGGTAGGCATTAGACCATTCTCCTTGTATGAGGAGAGTCAGGTGTGTTCTACAGGTCTTTCTGATGGGAGGCATTAGAACATTCTCCTTGTATGACTGGTGGAGGAGAGTCAGGTGTGTTCTACTGATGCTTATTAAAGACAATTTCAAGATGCAAATATTTTATCATTATTAGATGAGGCGTACCCAGACACACTTGTCTAAATTGATGGGTCATGTCAAAGAGAGGCTATAAACACCTCTCAGCCACATCTAGTTAAAGTGGATGGGTCTCTATTGTCTAGACATGTTCATTAAATACAATAGATGGCTGTAATCAACCCCAGAAACAACAACTTGATGGTTCATGTTATCATCAGGCGATGTGGAGTCTTTTGGTTAGACTTGTAGCAAGTTAGCCAAACCATAATCCCAACCCATACAGTAGCAATATAAATTATTGTAATAGCTAGCCACCATGCATGAAATGATGTAGTATGAATACACTTTAACTTGCAATGAAAACACCTTTCTGACATTAGAAAAAGGTAGCTAGACTCGAACATGGATTAATGCTTCACGTCACGATTGGTTTTTGAAGATGTAATCCGATGTTTAAAACAACAGACTTCTGTGTTCTCTTTTTGACGACCTCCACATTTGTAATCAATTGGTCAGAATTGTCTCCATCTCCTTCTCATACTCTATTTCCTCCGGGCATTTCACTGATTTAAACTTCTTCTGTGACACCGTTGACCTCTGTTTCTTGCTCCGTCACTGTCATCCAAAAACTCTACAATGTCTGGTTCATTCAGGGCTTTCCTCAATGTCTGGTTCATTCAGTGCTTTCCTCATTGTCTGGTTCATTCAGGGCTTTCCTCATTGTCTGATTCATTCAGGGCTTTCCTCAATGTCTGATTCATTCAAGGCTTTCCTCAATGTCTGGTTCATTCAGGGCTTTCCTCAATGTCTGGTTCATTCAGGGCTTTCCTCAATGTCTGGTTCATTCAGGGCTTTCCTCAATGTCTGGTTCATTCAGGGCTTTCCTCATTGTCTGATTCATTCAGGGCTTTCCTCATTATCTGGTTCATTCAGGGATTTCCTCATTGTCTGATTCATCATCATTATGCAGAAATACCCAATATGGTGGTGGATCTTTAAAATGATCAGCGTTGTTTTTCTTCCACTAGTCCTGATGCCCTTTCTCTACGTTCAGTTTGAAGGAAATTGCTAACTTGGTTAGCGAAATGAGCTAACTAGCGTTCCTGTAGACGTCCAGTCATTGCGCTCTAGTTACCATTGGCTCGTGAAACGACATATAAGCTGACAATGGAATTGTTTTAAGATGGTCATACTATGGATCATATAGAAAATTGATATTTAATATAACAAAATGTGTAATAAAATATTTTAGCCTTTGCTACTAAAGCCCATAGAAATGCATTGAACATGTTCATAAATGTCAACAAGGAAGTAAATAATAAGAAACAAAGTTTTTATATAATAATAATCATATAATATTTATATTTAACACCTTTTTTTGGATCCACCTCTACACAGACGACACCTGTAAACTTCTGGCCCTTCTTTGGATACTGTGTTAACAAACCTCCAAACGAGCTTCAATGCCATACAACATTCCTTCCGTGGCCTCCAATTGCTCTTAAAAGCTAGTAAAACTAAATGCATGCTCTTCAACCGATCGCTGACCGCACCCGCCCGCCCGTCTAGCATCACTACTCTGGACGGTTCTGACAACTGCAAATACATAGGTGTCTTAGACTGTAAACTCTCCTTCCAAACTCACATTAAGCATCTCCAACCCAAAATTAAATCTAGAATCGGCTTCCTATTTCGCAACAAAGCCTCCTCCACTCATGCTGCCAAACATACCCTTGTAAAACTGACTATCCTACCGATCCTTGACTTCGTCGAAGTAATTAACAAAATAGCCTCTAACACTCTACTCAGCAATCTGGATGCAGTCTATCACAGTGCCATCCGTTTTGTCACTAAAGCCCCATATACCACCCACCACTGTGACCTGTATGTTCTCGTTGACTGGCCCTCGCTACATATTCGTCGCCAGACCCACTGACTCCGGGTCATCTATAACTCCTTGCTAAGTAAAGCTCAGCATTATCTCAGCTCACTGGTCACCATAGCAACACCCATCCGTAGCATGCGCTCCAGCAGGTATATCTCACTGGTCACCCCCAAAGCAATCACCTACTTTGGCTGCCTTTCCTTCCAGTTCTCTGCTGCCAATGACTAGAATGAATTGCAAAAATCGCTGAAGTTGGAGACTTATATCTCCCTCACTAACTGTAAGCATCAGCTATCTGAGCAGCTCAGCTGCAGCTGTACACAGCCCATCTGTAAACAGCCCATCCAACTACCGCATCCCCATATTGTTATTATTAACTTTTTTGCTCTTTTGCACCCCAGTATCTCTACTTGCACATTAATCTTCTGCACATCTATCACTCCAGTGTTAATCTGCTAAATTGTAATTACTTCGCCACTATGACCTATTCTTTGCCTTACCTCCCTTATCCTACCACATTTGCACACACTGTAAATAGTATATCTATTGTGTTATTGACTGTATGTATGTTTACTCCATGTGTAACTCTGTGTTGTTGTCTGTGTCACACTGCTTTGCTTTATCTTGGCCAGGTTGCAGTTGTAAATGAGAACTTGTTCTCAACTGGCCTACCTGGTTAAATAAAGGTGTTCTCAACTAGCCTACCTGGTTAAATAAAGGTGTTCTCAACTGGCCTACCTGGTTAAATAAAGGGGAAATAAATAAATAAATAAAAACCTAAAGAGTAGACCAGAGCCCTATGGCACCCCATTCCCTACATAGTGCACTACTTTAGACCAGAGCCCTATGGCACCCCATTCCCTACATAGTGCACTACTTTAGACCAGAGCCCTATGGCACCCCATTCCCTACATAGTGCACTACTTTAGACCAGAGCCCTATGGCACCCCATTTCCTACATAGTGCACTACCTTAGACCAGAGCCCTATGGCACCCCATTCTCTAAAATAGTGCACTACTTTAGACCAGAGACTGCGCCTCATCTAATTCTCCGATGGTCAGTTCCATAGTAATGCTCCTCCATAGACCTGCTCCTCCATAGAACCTGGTCCTCCATAGGACTGCTCCTCCATAGACCTGCTCCTCCATAGAACCTGCTCCTCCATAGAACCTGGTCCTCCATAGAACCTGGTCCTCCATAGAACCTGGTCCTCCATAGTACTGCTCCTCCATAGTACTGCTCCTCCATAGTACTGCTCCTCCATAGTACTGCTCCTCCATAGTACTGCTCCTCCATAGTACTGCGCCTCCATAGAACCTGGTCCTCCATAGAACCTGCTCCTCCATAGAACCTGCTCCTCCATAGAACCTGCTCCTCCATAGGACCTGGTCCTCCATAGACCTGCTCCTCCATAGTACCTGCTCCTCCATAGAACCTGCTCCTCCATAGAACCTGCTCCTCCATAGTACTGCTCCTCCATAGTACCTGCTCCTCCATAGTACTGCTCCTCCATAGTACTGCTCCTCCATAGTACTGCTCCTCCATAGTACTGCTCCTCCATGGTACTGCTCCTCCATAGAAGCTGCTCCTCCGTAGTGCTGCTCCTCCATAGTACTGCTCCTCCATAGTACTGCTCCTCCATGGTACTGCTCCTCCATAGAAGCTGCTCCTCCGTAGTGCTGCTCCTCCATAGTACTGCTCCTCCATAGTACTGCTCCTCCATAGTACTGCTCCTCCATAGTACTGCTCCTCCATAGTGCTGCTCCTTCATGGTACTGCTCCTCCATAGAAGCTGCTCCTCCGTAGTGCTGCTCCTCCATAGTACTGCTCCTCCATAGTACTGCTCCTCCATGGTACTGCTCCTCCATAGAAGCTGCTCCTCCGTAGTGCTGCTCCTCCATGGTACTGCTCCTCCATAGTACTGCTCCTCCATGGTACTGCTCCTCCATAGAAGCTGCTCCTCCGTAGTGCTGCTCCTCCATAGTACTGCTCCTCCATAGAAGCTGCTCCTCCGTAGTGCTGCTCCTCCGTAGTGCTGCTCCTCCATAGTACTGCTCCTCCATGGTACTGCTCCTCCATGGTACTGCTCCTCCATAGAAGCTGCTCCTCCGTAGTGCTGCTCCTCCGTAGTGCTGCTCCTCCATGGTACTGCTCCTCCATAGAAGCTGCTCCTCCGTAGTGCTGCTCCTCCGTAGTGCTGCTCCTCCATGGTACTGCTCCTCCGTAGTACTGCTCCTCCGTAGTGCTGCTCCTCCGTAGTACTGCTCCTCCGTAGTGCTGCTCCTCCATGGTACTGCTCCTCCGTAGTACTGCTCCTCCGTAGTACTGCTCCTCCGTAGTGCTGCTCCTCCGTAGTACTGCTCCTCCGTAGTGCTGCTCCTCCATAGTACTGCTCCTCCATGGTACTGCTCCTCCATGGTACTGCTCCTCCATAGAAGCTGCTCCTCCGTAGTGCTGCTCCTCCATGGTGCTGCTCCTCCATAGTGCTGCTCCTCCATAGTGCTGCTCCTCCATAGAAGCTGCTCCTCCATAGAAGCTGCTCCTCCGTAGTACTGCTCCTCCATAGAAGCTGCTCCTCCGTAGTGCTGCTCCTCCATGGTGCTGCTCCTCCATAGTGCTGCTCCTCCATAGTGCTGCTCCTCCATAGAAGCTGCTCCTCCATGGTACTGCTCCTCCATAGAAGCTGCTCCTCCGTAGTGCTGCTCCTCCATGGTGCTGCTCCTCCATAGTGCTGCTCCTCCATAGTGCTGCTCCTCCATAGAAGCTGCTCCTCCGTAGTACTGCTCCTCCATAGTGCTGCTCCTCCATAGTACTGCTCCTCCATAGAAGCTGCTCCTCCATAGAAGCTGCTCCTCCGTAGTACTGCTCCTCCATAGTGCTGCTCCTCCATAGTGCTGCTCCTCCATAGAAGCTGCTCCTCCATAGAAGCTGCTCCTCCATAGTACTGCTCCTCCATAGTACTGCTCCTCCATAGTACTGCTCCTCCATAGTACTGCTCCTCCATAGTACTGCTCCTCCATAGTACTGCTCCTCCATAGTGCTGCTCCTCCATAGTACTGCTCCTCCATAGTACTGCTCCTCCATAGTACTGCTCCTCCATAGTACTGCTCCTCCATAGTACTGCTCCTCCATAGTACTGCTCCTCCATAGTACTGAGGGAAAAAACGATTGAATACATTTCAGAATAAGGCTGTAACGTCACAATATTTTGAAAAAGTCAAGGGGTCTAAATACTTTCCGAAGGGCTGTCAGTGATTAACGCCTAGAGCAGTCACCCACCCTCAACAATAATGTACAAAATGTAACAAAAAACACCCCCCAAAAAATGATGTCCAATATTTAGAGCCCTCTGCCATGTTAACCACTTACCATCAATATTTGCATAACCTTTGTGATTGGAGGATAGCAATGAGGGTTTTCAGATCAGGATCAACTACTCTGATCTCCTCCAGCTCATTAATAATATTCTTTTCATATTTTGAAGATGGAAAAAAAAAGGTAATTCTTTGGCAAATGACAGGATTGGCAAGGAGGGAAATGTTAGGTAAAAAGACCAGGCTAAAGCAGCCCAGCAGGCAGGTGTCCATCTTCATTTCTGTATTCAAATACAGCTCAAACTCACAGCACAAACTCCATTTGCCGTGTCACCAAGCATTTCAACCATAAGCAACAAGGATCTGCCATGCCTCTGGGCTGCACAACTTTCTGTGGGTATCTGCCAAGAAACACAACAACAAGGTTTAAACACATTCAAATACAAATTCCATGACCAGTCCTGCATGATTGGTTGTTTCTATGCTTCCTGACCTCCCTTTGTGTCTTTCTCCAGATCATGTGACCAACCAACTGCTGTATGATTGGTTGCTTCTATACTTCCTGACTTCCCTGTTTGTTTTTCTCCAGATCCCTGTCCTCATCAACCTGAGTCAAGATGCAGACGTCAACCTGCCTATCAAACCCCTTATCTTTGCACTGGCCATGGGAGCCTGTCTGGGAGGTGAGTTACAGACAGACAGTCGGACCGACAGACATATAGATGGACTGACCGACCGACAGACAGACGGAACCACTCATCTTTGCCCAATCAAAGCCAATCTGGGATCCAGATAGTGGAGTAGGTGTTTACATTCCTGAATTTGATGTGGAGATACTTGATATATGTGTATATATATATATATGTGTGTGTGGACACCTCTTCGAATTAGTAGATTCAGCTTTGCTGACAGTTGTATAAAATAGAGCAAACATCCATTCAATCTCCAAAGACAAACATTGGCAGCAGAATGGCCTTACTGAAGAGCTCAGTGAATTTCAACGTGGTACTGTCATGGAATGCCACCCTTTCAACAAGTCAGTTCGCTAAATCTCTGCCCTGCTAGAGCCGCCTCGGTAAACTATAACTGCTGTTATTGTGATGTGGAAATGTCTAGGAGCAACAACGGTGCAGCCGCGAAGTGGTAGGCCACACAAGCTCACAGAATGGGACCATCTGTCCTCAGTTGCAACACTCACTACGAGTTCCAAACTGCCTCTGGAAGCAACGTCAGCACAAGAACTGTTAGTCTGGAACTTCATAAAATGGGTTTCCATGGCCGAGCAGCCGCACACATACCTAAGATCACCATGTGCAATGTCAAGCGTTGGCTGGAGTGGTGTAAAGCTCGCCGCCATTGGACTCTGGAGCAGTGGAAATGCTTTCTATGGAGTGATGAATCACAATTCAACATCTGGCAGTCCGACAGACAAATCTGGGTTTGGCGTATGCCTGGACAACGTTACCTAACGGAATGCATAGTGCCCGCTGTAAAGTTTGGTGGAGGAGGAATAATGGTCTGTGGCTGTTTTTTCATGGTTCGGGCCACAGCACAGTAACTGAACGTTTGCTGGATCGGATCCCAGAGCTGACAAGGTAGAAATCTGTCATTCTGCCCCTGAGTGAGGCAGCTAACCCACTGTTTCCCGGGCGCAGAAGACGCATTCAGTTGTGCAACTGACTAGGTATCCCCCTTTCCCTTCACTACAATGACATTCTAGATAACATTCAAACTCAGTTTGAGGAAGGCCATTTCCCGTTTCAACATGACAATGCCCTCATGAACAAAGCAAGATTCATACAGAAATGGTTTGTCAAGATCGGTGTGCAAGAACTTGACTGGCATGCACAGAGCCCTGACCTCAACCCCATCAAACACCTTTGAGATTAATTAAAATGTTGACTATGAGCCTAATCACCCAACATCAGTCCCCGACCTCACTAATGCTCTTGTGGCTGAATAGATGCAATTCCCGTAACAATGTCCTAACATCTAGTGGAAAGTCTTCCCAGAATAGTGGAGGCTTTTTAGCAGTAAAGGTGGGGACCAAAACCATGTTAATGCCCATGATTTTGGAAAGAGATGTTGGACGAGCAGGTGTCCATACTTTTGGTCATGTTGTGTATGTAGAAGAATAACAGATGAACTGTCATCATACTCAGTTGAACTGTTGGCGATTAGTAGTTGCCCTCCAGTGGGTGGAGGACACTCAACCTTTCAGAATTGTAGTAGTGCTCAGATTCCCTGTCCGTTGTCTAATGGCAAATCTAATAGGATTGACCTACTGCGTGTAGTAGTGAGATTCTGCTGGGTCCCAGCCCATTCAGGTGTGGAAAGGAATGAAATTGCAGACCAGACAGGCAAACAGGCTTTAAAACGAGATATAACTGATATGTTCCACTGGGTAGAGGTGAGGAGCCATTTTGATGTGTGGCAGAAGAGACCCTCCAAAGAAAGGTCATTCTGTTTCTAGCTCCTGAGCAACTTTGCAGTATTTTTTTATTTTATTGTGTGTTATTTCTGATATTATTAGCCCAGAATTTTTCTTTGCGTTATTACATACATACGGAAGTAACTTTTGGATATCAGAGCGACGATAACTTACCAGCATTTCGACCAGAAATACGACTTTCCTGAATTGGATCCTTTGTTGGTACCCCCCAAGGCGATTTAAGTTATCCCACGGGCTGCTCCGAGACACCGCCGATGGTGAAGAGGTATTCGGAGTGGACTTTTAGTCCGACTCAGGAGGTGTGCACACCGTCCCCAGCTTCCGAGTATATTACTCGCTAACTTTCAGTCTCTGGACAATAAAGTAGACCAGCTCAGGGTGAGGATCTCCTTCCAGAGAGACATCAGGGACAGTAACATACTTACGAAATCATGGCTCTCTCCGAATATACTGTCCCCATCCATACAGCCAGCTGGGTTCTCAGTTCATTAGTCAAGTCTGTTTTTGATTATAGAAGAAGTGAGACTGTCACGTTCACAACTTTATAAATCTCATTTTAAAACTTGTGAGGTGACATGAGCACATAACCCGTATGACCACACGATTTAAAATAGTTAACTTAGGGTTAGCTTCACTTCCGGTGAAACTGGAGGGCAATTCAAATAAATAATCATAAACACTATGAATATTAAACATTTATGTACATCTGTGTCTTATATCGGCTGAAAGCTTCTTGTTAATTTGCACTGTCTGGTTTACACTAGCTATTACAGCGAAAACATGCCATGTGATTGAGGACGGCGCCCCACAAAATATTTTCCAACAGGTTTCATAAATTCACATATAATGATTAAATATTCACTTACTTTTTGAAAATCTTCCTCTGATTTGTCATCCAAAGGGGTCCAGCTATAACATGTCGTTTTGTTAGATAAAATCATTCTTTATGTCCCTTCAGTTGGCGCCATCAATTTGAGTAATCCACAGGAACAGAAAACAAGATTGTTGTTCACAGTAGAATAAACAATACGCCCGTTTGTCTACTATATCCATGTATTGAACATTTCACTGTTAACTCTTTGTTGTGTCCATAGGAAACGGAACGTTGATTGGTGCGTCGGCCAATGTGGTGTGTGCAGGCATCGCTGAACAACATGGCTACGGCTTCTCCTTCATGGAATTCTTCAGGTTGGTGCTCCTCTGTAAAACCACACACAGTAGTTTCTGTGATCATATTAAACACAAAAACTACGTTTTAAGTTTAAGTAGACAGGTCTGAAGTTGATAAAGGAAAATTAATATGAGCACCACAAAGCCTAATTTATCCTCTAACAAGGCTTTCTTTTTATGTAGATTGTCTCATTGATAGTTGATATAATTGATAGTAGATTGTCTCTGGGAGTTCGCTCGCTCTCTCTCTCTCTCAACCTCGCTCGCTCTCTCTCTCTCTCTCTCTCTCAACCTCGCTCGCTCTCTCTCTCTCTCTCTCTGGGAGTTTGTTTACTCAAAGCCAGTGGCATGTCGTTAGTACAGATTTTAAAAAGCAGCTGCCCTGGGGAATTCCTGCTTCTACCTGGATTATGTTGGAGAGGCTTCCATTAAAGAACACCCTCTGTGTTCTGTTAGACAGGTAACTCTTTATCCACATTATAGCAGGGGGTGTAAATAAATAACACATACAGTAGAAGTCAGAAGTTTACATACACTTATGTTGGAGTCATTAAAACTTGTTTTTCAACAACACCACAAAATTCTTGTTAACAAACTATATTTTTGGTCAAGTCGGTTAAGACATCTACTTCTACAAGTATTTTTTCCAAAAATGGATTACAGACAGATTATTTCACTTATAATTTACTGTATCACAATTCCAGTGGGTCAGAAGTTTACATACACTAAGTTGACTGTGCCTTTAAACAGCTTGGAAAATTCCAGAAAATTATGTCATGGCTTTAGAAGCTTCTGATAGGCTAATTGACCTCATTTGAGTCAATTGGAGCTGTACCTGAGGATGTATTTCAAGGCCTACCTTCAAACTCAGTGCCTCTTTGCTTGATATCATGGGAAAATCAAAAGCAATCAGTCAAGTCCTCAGAAAGAAAAATGTAGACCAAGTCTGGTTCATCCTTGGGAGCAATTTCCAAACGCCTGAAGGCACCACGTTGATCTGTACAAACAATAGTACGCAAGAATAAACACCATGGGACCACACAGACGTCATACCGCTCAGGAAGGAGACGCGTTCTGTCTCCAAGAGATGAACGTACTTTGGTGCGAAAAGTGCAAATCAATCCCAGAACAACAGGAAAGGACCTTATGAAGATGCTGGAGGAAACAGGTACAAAAGTATCTATATCCACAGTAAAACGAGTACTATATTGACATAACCTGAAAGGCCGCTCAGCAAGGAAGAAGCCACTGCTCCAAAAAGTGCCATAAAACTACTACTAGTTTTTTTTTTTTTACCTTTATTTAACCAGGCAAGTCAATGACGGCCTGGGAACAGTGGGTTAACTGCCTGTTCGGGGGCAGAACGACAGATTTTGTACCTTGTCAGCTCGGGGGTTTGAACTCACAACCTTCCGGTTACTAGTCCAACGCTCTAACCACTAGGCTACCCTGCCGCCCTATGGTTTGCAACTGCACATGGGGACAAATATCGTACTTTTTGGAGAAATGTCCTCTGGTCTGATGAAACAAAAATAGAACTGTTTGGCCATAATGACCATTGTTATGTTTTGAGGAAAAAGGGGGAGGCTTGCAAGCCGAAGAACACCATCCCAACTGTGAAGCACGGGAGTGGCAGCATCATGTTGTGCGGGTGCTTTGCTGTAGGAGGGACTGGTGCACTTCACAAAATAGAAGGTATCATGAGGAGGGGAAATTATGTGAATATATTGAAGCATAACCTCAAGACATCAGTCAAATCAAAATTATTTATATAGCCCTTGTTACATCAGCTGATATTTAAAAGTGCTGTACAGAAACCCAGCCTAAAACCTCAAACAGCAAGCAATGCAGGTGTAGAAGCACGGTGGCTAGAAAGGCCACTCCCTAGAAAGGCCAAAACCTAGGAAGAAACCTAGAGAGGAACCAGGCTATGAGGGGTGACCAGTCCTCTTCTGGTTGTGCCGGATGGAGATTATAACAGAACATGGTCAAATAATAATAATCACAGTAGTTGTCAAGGGTGCAACAGGTCAGCACCTCAGGAGTAAATGTCAGTTGGCTTTTCATAGCCGATCATTAAGAGTATCTCTACCACTCCTGCTGTCTCTAGAGAGTTGAAAACAGCAGGTCTGGGACAGGTAGCACGTCCGGTGAACAGGTCAGGGTTCCATAGCCTCAGGCAGAACAGTTGAAACTGGAGTAGCAGCACGGCCAGGTGGACTGGGGACAGCAAGGAGTCATCATTCCAGGTAGTCCTGAGGCATGGTCCTAGGGCTCAGGTCCTCCGAGAGAGAGAAAGACAGAGAGAAAGAGAGAATTAGAGAACGCGCACTTAGATTCACACAGGACACCGAATAGGACAGGAGAAGTACTCCAGATATAACAAACTGACCCCAGCCCCCCGACACATAAACTACTGCAGCATAAATACTGGAGGCTGAGACAGGAGGGGTCAGGAGACACTGTGGCCCCATCCGATGATACCCCCGGACAGGGCCAAACAGGAGGGATAAAACCCCACCCACTTTGCCAAAGCACAGCCCCCACACACCACTAGAGGGATATCTTCAACCACCAACTTACCATCCTGAGACAAGGCCGAGTATAGCCCACAAAGATCTCCACCACGGCACAACCAAAGGGGAGGCGCCACCCAGATGGGAAGATCACGTCAGTGACTCACTCAACCCACTCAAGTGACGCACCCCTCCTAGGGACGGCATGAAAGAGCAACGTCCCCATGTGCCAACGTCCCTATGATAATGTACATTTCATGCAGCATTATGACGACTCATTGTCACAATGGTAGGGATTAACTGAGCTGGTATTGGGTCAGGAAATACAGTAAAGTTTACACAATGATACAGACAGGAGAGAGACCACAGGAAATACAGTAGAGTTTACACAATGATACAGACAGGAGAGAGACCACAGGAAATACAGTAGAGTTTACACAATGATACAGACAGGAGAGAGACCACAGGAAATACAGTAGAGTTTACACAATGATACAGACAGGAGAGAGACCACAGGAAATACAGTAGAGTTTACACAATGATACAGACAGGAGAGAGACATCCCTCCTCTCCTCCTCCTGGCCGGGTCATTGCGTAAGCACTTTCTTCTGTGGCCTTTGTCCTGTCCTGCTGTGCATCCTGGGTAAAATAATATGGCTCAGCAGAAAGTGACGCACCTGTCTAAAGGTGACCTCGGCCTATAATGTTAAGAGAGTTTAGTCTCTTCCTGTCTCTAGGGATGACCTGTGTTTTTATGATGTGTCCTCTGACAGACCAGGTTAGGCACCATCCTGCATTATGCAGGAAATGAACTTGTACTGTATTCATGGTTTAAAAAGGCTTGTAATTTTCCACTTTTTTTTTAATTTAAATGACAGAATTGATTGGTCCTAACGAAAAATGTATCAACCCATACAAAATGTCCACTTTATATAACCCACGTAGTCATGCATATTTCACGATGCTGCACGATTCTGTTCCTGCTGTGAGAAAGTGGGCAAATGAAGATCCTATGCCTCGGTCGGTGTCTCAGCTGACATCTCTATTAATGTGTGGAACATTCCAGTCATGTTTTCTCAGAACCAATTTAAAGTTGGAATCAGTAGTTGTTACATCCATTTTTGGACTTATAAATTCATTATATACATATGTATATTTTTTTTAAACTACATTGTTTCTTGAAGAATGTAACTTATAAATTCATTATATACATATGTATATTTCTTTAAACTACATTGTTTCTTGAATAATGTAACTTATAAATGCCTCGTGATCTTATTTCAACTGCTGTACCCCATCAGAACCCAAAATAGGAGCTTGTTTTACTCCAATGTTTGTAAACAATGTAAATGTAAACAAACACTATTTAGCCTCAAAACATGCTTTAAAAAATGTTGAAACCTATCATCTTGATATCATGAACGGTCAGTGCTTGCAACCATAGGGTTATGAATTAGACAGTGGTAACATTTCTTCAGCCCCATCCCTCCGCACAGGCACAGGCATGGAAACACAGGCATGGAAACACAGGCATGAAAACACAGGCATGAAAACACAGGCACAGGCATGAAAACACAGGTATGGAAACACAGGCACAGGCATGAAAACGCAGCCATGAAAACACAGGCATGAAAACACAGGCACAGGCATGAAAACACAGGCATGAAAACACAGGCATGAAAACACAGGCATGAAAACACAGGCACAGGCATGAAAACACAGGCATGAAAACACAGGCATGAAAACACAGGCATGAAAACACAGGCACAGGCATGAAAACACAGGCATGAAAACACAGGCATGAAAACACAGGCATGAAAACACAGGCACAGGCATGAAAACACAGGCATGGTGACCGCTTTGTAAAGGTTTCAATTAAGGATTCTAGCTTTAATTGAATCCGTACATGATTGATGAACAATGTTTAGGGAACGTTATTGGAACGTTAGGGAACGTTATTGGAACAATCATGTCATAACGTCAACGCCATAACTTTGTGAGAGCATTGTGGGAATCTTCCCTGCTTGTTGTTATGGGCGTTTTTTTAAATAACGTCTCCATCAACGTTAGCAGAACGTTCCTGTACTGTTTTCTCAGATCCCCTTTTATTGCACATTATGTATGGACTTAAAAACGTTACTGGTACGTTGTGCCATTAACATTACCTGGAAACGTAATGACAACGTTTGGGGAATGTTCTGTGGTGACTGCTACAGATGTTAGGAGAACGTTCCAACCTTTAAATATAACTTAATGGGAATCTTAGCTAATGTTCTGGGAATGTTGGCAGTTTGCTGGGTAGTGACAGCTCGGTACCGTAGCTTGTCATTAGAATTGTAGACTTTTGTCTCTAACGGTGTGATCACATGAAACTCACAATGACGCTTCAATACCCATAACACAGGGGAGCTGTACTTAACATACTTAACATACTGACACAGGCTACTGACACAGGCTACTGACACAGGCTACTGACACAGGCTACTGACACAGGCTACTGACACAGGCTACTGACACAGGCTACTGACACAGGCTACTGACATGCTAAAACAGGCTACTGACACGGACTACTGACACGGGTTACTGACACGGGCTACTGACATACTGAAACAAATCAAATCAAATGTATTTATATAGCCCTTCGTACATCAGCTGATATCTCAAAGTGCTGTACAGAAACCCAGCCTAAAACCCCAAACAGCAAGCTCTACCTACCTACCTCTCTACCTACCTACCTACCTACCTACCTACCTACCTACCTACCTACCTACCTACCTACCTACCTACCTACCTACCTACCTACCTACCTATTTACCTCTCTACCTACCTACCTGCCTATCTATCTACCTACCTGTCTACCTACCTACCTCTCTACCTACCTACCTACCTACCTACCTACCTACCTATTTACCTCTCTACCTCTCTACCTACCTACCTGCCTATCTATCTACCTACCTACCTACCTCTCTACCTCTCTACCTCTCTACCTACCTCCCTGCCTATCTATCTACCTACCTACCTACCTACCTACCTCTCTACCTCTCTACCTACCTACCTACCTACCTATTTACCTCTCTACCTCTCTACCTACCTACCTGCCTATCTATCTACCTACCTCTCTACCTACCTCTCTATCTACCTACCTACCTACCTATTTACCTCTCTACCTACCTACCTACCTCTCTATCTACCTACCTACCTACCTCTCTATCTACCTACCTCTCTATCTACCTACCTCTCTACCTACCTACCTACCTACCTATTTACCTCTCTACCTCTCTACCTACAAATCAAATCAAATCAAATCAAATGTATTTATATAGCCCTTCGTACATCAGCTGATATCTCAAAGTGCTGTACAGAAACCCAGCCTAAAACCCCAAACAGCAAGCAATGCAGGTGTAGAAGCACGGTGGCTAGGAAAAACTCCCTAGAAAGGCCAATACCTAGGAAGAAACCTAGAGAGGAACCAGGCTATGTGGGGTGGCCAGTCCTCTTCTGGCTGTGCCGGGTGGAGATTATAACAGAACATGGCCAAGATGTTCAAATGTTCATAAATGACCAGCATGGTCGAATAATAATAAGGCAGAACAGTTGAAACTAGAGCAGCAGCACAGTCAGGTGGAAGTTGAAACTGGAGCAGCAGCATGGCCAGGTGGACTGGGGACAGCAAGGAGTCATCATGTCAGGTAGTCCTGGGGCATGGTCCTAGGGCTCAGGTCCTCCGAGAGAGAGAAAGAAAGAGAGAAGGAGAGAATTAGAGAATGCACACTTAGATTCACACAGGACACCGAATAGGACAGGAGAAGTACTCCAGATATAACAAACTGACCCCAGCCCCCCGACACATAAACTACTGCAGCATAAATACTTGGAGGCTGAGACAGGAGGGGTCAGGAGACACTGTGGCCCCATCCGAGGACACCCCCGGACAGGGCCAAACAGGAAGGATATAACCCCACCCACTTTGCCAAAGCACAGCCCCCACACCACTAGAGGGATATCTTCAACCACCAACTTACCATCCTGAGACAAGGCTGAGTATAGCCCACAAAGATCTCCGCCACGGCACAACCCAAGGGGGGGGGGCGCCAACCCAGACAGGATGACCACAACAGTGAATCAACCCACTCAGGTGACGCACCCCCTCCAGGGACGGCATGAGAGAGCCCCAGCAAGCCAGTGACTCAGCCCCTGTAATAGGGTTAGAGGCAGAGAATCCCAGTGGAAAGAGGGGAACCGGCCAGGCAGAGACAGCAAGGGCGGTTCGTTGCTCCAGAGCCTTTCCGTTCACCTTCCCACTCCTGGGCCAGACTACACTCAATCATATGACCCACTGAAGAGATGAGTCTTCAGTAAAGACTTAAAGGTTGAGACCGAGTTTGCGTCTCTGACATGGGTAGGCAGACCGTTCCATAAAAATGGAGCTCTATAGGAGAAAGCCCTGCCTCCAGCTGTTTGCTTAGAAATTCTAGGGACAATTAGGAGGCCTGCGTCTTGTGACCGTGGCGTACGTGTAGGTATGTACGGCAGGACCAAATCAGAGAGATAGGTAGGAGCAAGCCCATGTAATGCTTTGTAGGTTAGCAGTAAAACCTTGAAATCAGCCCTTGCTTTGACAGGAAGCCAGTGTAGAGGCTTGCACTGGAGTAATATGATCAAATTTTTTGGTTCTAGTCAGGATTCTAGCAGCCGTATTTAGCACTAACTGAAGTTTATTTAGTGCTTTATCCGGGTAGTCGGAAAATAGAGCATTGCAGTAGTCTAACCTAGAAGTGACAAAAGCATGGATGAATTTTTCTGCATCATTTTTGGACAGAAAGTTTCTGATTTTTGCAATGTTACGTAGATGGAAAAAAGCTGTCCTTGAAATGGTCTTGATATGTTCTTCAAAAGAGAGATCAGGGTCCAGAGTAACGCCGAGGTCCTTCACAGTTTTATTTGAGACGACTGTACAACCATTAAGATTAATTGTCAGATTCAACAGAAGATCTCTTTGTTTCTTGGGACCTAGAACAAGCATCTCTGTTTTGTCCGAGTTTAATAGTAGAAAGTTTGCAGGCTACTGACACGGACTACTGACATACTGAAACAGGCTACTGACACGGGCTACTGACATACTGAAACAGGCTACTGACACGGACTGCTGACACAGGCTACTGACACAGGCTACTGACACGGGCTACTGACACGGGCTACTGACATACTGAAACAGGCTACTGACACGGACTACTGACACGGGCTACTGACATACTGAAACAGGCTACTGACACGGACTACTGACATACTGAAACAGGCTACTGACACGGGCTACTGACATACTGAAACAGGCTACTGACACGGGCTACTGACACGGACTACTGACACGGGCTACTGACACGGGCTACTGACACGGGCTACTGACACGGACTACAGACACGGACTACTGACACGGGCTACTGACACGGACTACTGACACATGCTACTGACACGGGCTACCGACACGGGCTACTGACACAGGCTACTGACACGGACTACTGACACGGACTACTGACACGGACTACTGACACGGGCTACTGACACGGGCTACTGATACGGGGTACTGACATGGGCTACTGACACGGACTACTGACATGGACTACTGACATGGACTACTGACACGGACTACTGACACGGGCTACTGACATACTGAAACAGGCTACTGACACGGACTACTGACACAGGCTACTGACACGGGCTACCGACACGGGCTACTGACACAGGCTACTGACACGGACTACTGACACGGGCTACTGACTCAGGCTACTGACATACTGAAACGGGCTACTGACACGGGCTACTGACACGGGCTACTGACACGGACTACTGACACAGGCTACTGACACGGGCTACTGACACGGACTACTGACATAGTATAACGTTGACAGCTGTGTTTAGTTGTAATGTCATCAGAAAGTGTAACAGACAGACAGACGGACAGGACAGGACAGGACAGGACAGGAGAGCAGTGCTGTGGGTCCTGAGTTTGATTGAACAGACCATTCATATAGTGCATGGGAATTAATATTGACCCAGTTTCTCCTTCATTGTATTCATAGCTACGGTGTTAAGTAGCGTTGTGTTAGTGTTGCATCATGGCTTGGATCCCTGCTCTGTCTCACTGGCGTAATAAGAGTCCATGTAATTACATGTGGCCCACCTGGGCAAGCTGACCAGACTGGCACTGCAGACTGGCTATGGGATAGTTCTATGGCACAGGTCCATCTGGATCAGGTTCCTACACAGGTGTATTCCGAACTGAAACACAGAGATCTTGCTTTGAGCAATACGGGTGTTTGGAGAGCTCTCTTGTTGTAAGCCCCCCCCCCTCTCTCACTCTCCCATTTGCACGCTCTCTGTCTATCTGTCTCTGTCTCTCTCTCGGTCTCTCTCTCTCTCTGTCTCTCTCTCTCTCTCCGTCTCTCTCTCTCTCTCTCTGTCTCTCTCTCTCTCTCTCTCTCTCTCTGTCTCTGCCTCTCTCTGTCTCTGTCTCTGTCTCTGTCTCTGTCTCTGTCTCTCTCTCTCTCTCTCTCTCTGTCTCTCTCTCTGTCTCTCTCTGTCTCTCTCTGTCTCTCTGTCTCTCTACCGCTCTCTCTCTCTGTCTGCCTCTCTCTGTCTGCCTCTCTCTGTCTCTCTCTGTCTCTCTCTCTCTCTCTCTCGGTCTCTCTCTCTCTCCCTCTACCCCGCTCTCTCTCTCTGTCTCTCTCTCTTGTCTCTTTTTTGGCATCGGAAACATGTTTACATTGCCAAAGCAAGTGAAATAGACAAACAAAAGTTAAATAAACAAGGGAAATAGAAATTAACGGTAAACATTACACCCACAAACGTTTGAAGAGAATATAGACATTTCAAAGATGTGTTAAATAGTCGAAGTATGAAAGAGAAAATAAATAAACAGATTAGTATACACTATCTATACAGTATGTGACTAGTATACACTATCTATACAGTATGTGACTAGTATACACTATCTATACAGTATGTGATTAGTATACACTATCTATACAGTATGTGATTAGTATACACTATCTATACAGTATGTGATTAGTATACACTATCTATACAGTATGTGATTAGTATACACTATCTATACAGTATGTGATTAGTATACACTATCTATACAGTATGTGACTAGTATACACTATCTATACAGTATGTGATTAGTATACACTATCTATACAGTATGTGATTAGTATACACTATCTATACAGTATGTGATTAGTATACACTATCTATACAGTATGTGACTAGTATACACCATCTATACAGTATGTGACTAGTATACACTATCTATACAGTATGTGACTAGTATACACTATCTATACAGTATGTGATTAGTATACACTATCTATACAGTATGTGATTAGTATACACTATCTATACAGTATGTGACTAGTATACACTATCTATACAGTATGTGACTAGTATACACTATCTATACAGTATGTGACTAGTATACACTATCTATACAGTATGTGACTAGTATACACTATCTATACAGTATGTGATTAGTATACACTATCTATACAGTATGTGACTAGTATACACTATCTATACAGTATGTGATTAGTATACACTATCTATACAGTATGTGATTAGTATACACCATCTATACAGTATGTGATTAGTATACACTATCTATACAGTATGTGATTAGTATACACTATCTATACAGTATGTGATTAGTATACACTATCTATACAGTATGTGATTAGTATACACTATCTATACAGTATGTGACTAGTATACACTATCTATACAGTATGTGACTAGTATACACTATCTATACAGTATGTGATTAGTATACACTATCTATACAGTATGTGACTAGTATACACTATCTATACAGTATGTGATTAGTATACACCATCTATACAGTATGTGACTAGTATACACTATCTATACAGTATGTGATTAGTATACACCATCTATACAGTATGTGACTAGTATACACCATCTATACAGTATGTGATTAGTATACACTATCTATACAGTATGTGACTAGTATACACGATCTATACAGTATGTGATTAGTATACACTATCTATACAGTATGTGATTAGTATACACTATCTATACAGTATGTGATTAGTATACACTATCTATACAGTATGTGACTAGTATACACTATCTATACAGTATGTGATTAGTATACACTATCTATACAGTATGTGATTAGTATACACTATCTATACAGTATGTGATTAGTATACACTATCTATACAGTATGTGATTAGTATACACCATCTATACAGTATGTGATTAGTATACACCATCTATACAGTATGTGGATTCGGCTATTTCAGCCAAACCCAGGTGTATACAATCTCCATAGACAAACATTGGCAGTAGAATGGCCTTCCTTTAGAGCCCAGTAGAATGGCCTTCCTTTAGAGCTCAGTAGAATGGCCTTCCTTTAGAGCTCAGTAGAATGGCCTTCTTTTAGAGCTCAGTAGAATGGCTTTCCTTTAGAGCTCAGTAGAATGGCCTTCCTTTAGAAACCAGTAGAATGACCTTCCTTTAGAGCTCAGTAGAATAACCTTCCTTTAGAGCTCAGTAGAATGGCCTTCCTTTAGAGCTCAGTAGAATGACCTTCCTTTAGAGCTCAGTAGAATGGCCTTCCTTTAGAGCTCAGTAGAATGGCCTTCCTTTAGAGCTCAGTAGAATGGCCTTCCTTTAGAGCTCAGTAGAATAGCCTTCCTTTAGAGCTCAGTAGAATGGCCTTCCTTTAGAGCTCAGTAGAATGGCCTTCCTTTAGAGCTCAGTAGAATGGCCTTCCTTTAGAGCTCAGTAGAATGGCCTTCCTTTAGAGCTCAGTAGAATGGCCTTCCTTTAGAGCTCAGTAGAATGACCTTCCTTTAGAGCTCAGTAGAATGGCCTTCCTTTAGAGCTCAGTAGAATGGCCTTCTAGGAGCAACAAAGGCTCAGCCGCGAAGTGGTAGGCCATACAAGCTCACAGAACAGGACCACTGAGTGATGAAGCGTGTAGCGTGTAAAAAAGGGCCTCTTAGTTTCAGTGAAGTGAAATCTTAACACTACAGCATACAATGACATTCTAGACGATTCTGTGCTTCCAACTTTGTGGCAACAGTTTGGGGAAGGCCCTTTCCTGTTTCAGAATGACAATGCCCCCGTGCACAAAGCAAGGTCCATACAGAAATGGTTTGTCGAGATCAGTATGGAAGAACTTGAATGGCCTTCACAGAAACTTGACCTCGACCCCATCAAACACCATTGTAATGAATTGGAACGCTGACTACGAGCCAGGCCTAATCGCCCAACATCAGTGGCCAAACTCACCTTGTGACTAAATGGAAACAAGTCCCCGCAGCAATGTTTGAATATCTAATGGAAAGCCTTCCCAGAAGAGTGGAGGCTGTTATAGCAGCAATGTTCCAACATCTAGTGGAAAGCCTTCCCAGAAGAGTGGAGGCTGTTATAGCAGCAATGTTCCAACATCTAGTGGAAAGCCTTCCCAGAAGAGTGGAGGCTGTTATAGCAGCAATGTTCCAACATCTAGTGGAAAGCCTTCCCAGAAGAGTGGAGGCTGTTATAGCAGCAATGTTCCAACATCTAGTGGAAAGCCTTCCCAGAAGAGTGGAGGCTGTTATAGCAGCAATGTTCCAACATCTAGTGGAACGCATCCCAGAAGAGTGGAGGCTGTTATAGCAGCAATGTTCCAACATCTAGTGGAAAGCCCTTCCCAGAAGAGTGGAGGCTGTAATAGCAGCAATGTTCCAACATCTAGTGGAACGCATCCCAGAAGAGTGGAGGCTGTTATAGCAGCAATGTTCCAACATCTAGTGAAAAGCCTTCCCAGAAGAGCGGAGGCTGTTATAGCAGCAATGTTCCAACATCTAGGGGAAAGCCTTCCCAGAAGAGTGGAGGCTGTTATAGCAGCAATGTTCCAACATCTAGTGGAAAGCCTTCCCAGAAGAGTGGAGGCTGTTATAGCAGCAATGTTCCAACATCTAGTGGAAAGCCTTCCCAGAAGAGTGGAGGCTGTTATAGCAGCAATGTTCCAACATCAAGTGGAAAGCCTTCCCAGAAGAGTGGAGGCTGTTGTGACAGCAAAGGTAGGGGGACCAACTCCATATTAATAACCATGATTTCAGAATGAGATGTTCGTCGAGCAGGTTTCCACATTTTGGTCACGCAGTGTAGGTTGTTTTTAGAATGTTGTTTGTTCTTCACTGGTTGCCCTTTTCGTGTGGCAACAGGTAACAAATATTGCTGCTGTGGTGGCTCAGTCTGGCCCACCAAGCCACCATGTGTCCATAGGACCTTCAAACTGACCTCTGGACCTCCAATTCCACTGCTGTGTGATTCCCCTCTAATCAGCGACTGGTTTAGACCTGGGACACCAGGTGGGTGATTCCCCTCTAATCAGGGCCTGGTTTAGACCTGGGACACCAGGTGGGTGATTCCCTCTAATCAGGGCCTGGTTTAGACCTGGGACACCAGGTGGGTGATTCCCCTCTAATCAGGGACTGATTTAGACCTGGGACACCAGGTGGGTGATTTCCCTCTAATCAGGGACTGATTTAGACCTGGGACACCAGGTGGGTGATTCCCGTCTAATCAGGGCCTGATTTAGACCTGGGACACCAGGTGGGTGATTCCCCTCTAATCAGGGACTGATTTAGACCTGGGACACCAGGTGGGTGATTTCCCTCTAATCAGGGCCTGATTTAGACCTGGGACACCAGGTGGGTGATTCCCCTCTAATCAGGGACTGATTAATACCTGTGACACCAGGTGGGTGATTCCCCTCTAATCAGGGACTGATTTAGACCTGGGACACCAGGTGGGTGATTCCCCTCTAATCAGGTACTGATTTAGACCTGGGACACCAGGTGGGTGATTCCCCTCTAATCAGGTACTGATTTAGACCTGGGACACCAGGTGGGTGATTCCCTTCTAAACAAGCACTGATTTAGAACTGTTGAATAGCCCTGGTGTAGACTAACCCTAACTCTTACAGTAGACCTGGTAGGGTCAGAGTTGAATACCCCTGGTGTAGACTAACCCTAACTCTTACAGTAGACCTGGTAGGGTCAGAGTTGAATACCCCTGGTGTAGACTAACCCTAACTCTTACAGTAGACCTGGTAGGGTCAGAGTTGAATAGCCCTGGTGTAGACTAACCAGTAGACCTGGTAGGGTCAGAGTTGAATACCCCTGGTCTAGACTAACCTTAACTCTTACAGTAGACCTGGTAGGGTCAGAGTTGAATACCCCTGGTGTAGACTAACCCTAACTCTTACAGTAGACCTGGTAGGGTCAGAGTTGAATACCCCTGGTGTAGACTAACCAGTAGACCTGGTAGGGTCAGAGTTGAATAACCCTGGTGTAGACTAACCCTAACTCTTACAGTAGACCTGGTAGGGTCCGAGTTGAATAGCCCTGGTGTAGACTAACCCTAACTCTTACAGTAGACCTAGTAGGGTAATTCATTCTGCCACTATGTACTGTCATTCTCTTACATATTTATCAGTAACAAGTAGAGGTCGACCGATTAATCGGAATGGCCGATTAATTAGGGCCGATTTCAAGTTTCCATAACAATCGGAAATCTGTATTTTTGGGTGCCAATTTGCAATTTATTTAACTAGGCAAGTCAGTTAAGAACACATTCTTATTTTCAATGACGGCCTAGGAACGGTGGGTTAACTGCCTCGTTCAGGGGCAGAACAACAGATTTTTACCTTGTCAGCTCGGGGTATCTATTCTTGCAACCTTACAGTTAACTAGTCCAAAGCAATAACGACCTGCCTCTCTCGTTGCACTCCACGAAGAGCCTGCCTGTTACGCGAATGCAGTAAGCCAAGGTAAGTTGCTAGCTAGCATTAAACTTATCTTATAAAAAACAATCAATCATAAACACTAGTTAACTACACATGGTTGAAGATATTATCTAGCGTGTCCTGCGTTGCATATAATCTGACTGAGAGGTGGTAGGTAGAAGCAGGGGCGTGAACATTCATTTAAACAGCACTTTCGTGCGTTTTGCCAGCAGCTCTTCGTTGTGCGTCGAGCATTGCGCTGTTTATGACTTCAAGCCTATCAACTCCCGAGATGAGGCTGGTGTAACCGAAGTGAAATGGCTAGCTAGTTAGCGTGCGCTAATAGCGTCTCAAACGTCACTCGCTCTGAGCCTTCTAGTAGTTGTTCCCCTTGCTCTGCATGGGTAACGCTGCTTCGATGGTGGCTGTTGTCGTTGTGTTGCTGGTTCGAGCCCAGGGGGGAGCGAGGAGAGGGACGGAAACTATACTGTTACACTGGCAATACTAAAGTGCCTATAAGAACATCCAACAGTCAAAGGTTAATGAAATACAAATGGTATAGAGGGAAATAGTCCTATAATTCCTATAATAACTACAACCTAAAAGTTGTTACCTGGGAATATTGATGACTCATGTTGAGTCATATTGATGACTCATGTTCTGAGCAAGGAACTGAAACGTTAGCTTTCTTACATAGCACATATTGCACTTTTACTTGCTTCTCCAACACTTTGTTTTTGCATTATTTAAACCAAATTGAACATGTTTCATTATTTACTTGAGGCTAAATTGATTTTATTGATCTATTATATTAAGTTAAAATAAGTGTTCATTCAGTATTGTTGTAATTGTCATTATTACAAATAAAAGAATATAAAAAAATTGGCAGATTAATCGGTATCCTCATATGTATATACCGTACTCTATATCATCTACTGCATCTTTATGTAATACATGTATCACTAGCCACTTTAAACTATGCCACTTTGTTTACATACCCTACATTACTCATCTCATATATATATACTGGACTCTATACCATCTACTGCATCTTGCCATCTTTATGTAATACATGTATCACTAGCCACTTTAAACAATACCACTTTTATGTTTACATACCCTTCATTACTCATCTCATATGTATATACTGTACTCAATACCATCTATTGCATCTTGCCTATGCCGCTCTGTACCATCACTCATTCATATATCTTTATGTACATATTCTTTATCCCTTTACACTTGTGTGTATAAGGTAGTTGTTGTGGAATTGTTAGGTTAGATTACTTGTTGGTTATTACTGCATTGTCGGAACTGGAAGCACAAGCATTTAATCTACTAACCATTTGTATGTGAAAAATAAAATTTGATTTGATTTGAGGTCTTGGTCACATCGGCTACGGAGAGTGTTATCACGCAGTCGTCCAGAACAGCTGGTGCTCTCATGCATGCTTCAGTGTTGCTTGCCTCAAATCGAGCATAAAAGGCATTTAGCTCGTCTGGTAGGCTCGCGTCACTGGGCAGCTCGCGTCTGGGTTTCCCTTTGTGTCAGTAATAGTTTTCAAACCCTGCCACATCCGACGAGTGTCAGAGCCGGTATAGTAGGATTCAATCTTAGTTCTGTATTGACACTTTGCCTGTTTGATGGTTCGTCTGAGGGCATAGCAGGATTTCTCATAAGCTTCCGGATTAGTGTCCCGCTCCTTGAAAGCAGCAACTCTAGCCTTTTGCTCGATGCGGATGTTGCCAGTAATCCATGGCTTCTGGTTGGGATATGTGTGTACGGTCACTGTGGGGACGACGTCATCAATGTACTTATTGATGAAGCCGATGACTGAGGTGTTATACTCATCAATGCCATCGCGGAACATATTCCAGTCTGTACAAAACAGTCCTGTAGCTTAGCATCCGCGTCATCTGACCACTCCCATATTGAGCGAGTCACTGATACTTCCTGCTTTAGTTTTTGCTTGTACGCAGGAATCAGCAGGATAGAATTATGGGCAGATTTGCCAAATGGAGGGCAAGGAAGAGCTTTGTGCATCTCTGTGTGTGGGGAAAAAAAGGCGGTCTCGAGTATTTTTTTTTTGTGACATGCTAGTAGAAATGAGTGTTTTCTTGATTACATATGGCCTTATACAGCTGGTTGAGTGTGGTCTTAGTGCCAGCATCAGTTTGTGATGGTAAATAGACAGCTACGAATAATATAGATCAGAACTCTCTTAGTTGATTCCGTGGTCTACAGCTTATCATAAGGTACTCTGTACCTCGAGACTTCTTCTTCTTTAATATTAGACATCGCGCTGTTATTGACAAATAGACACACACCCTCGTCTTACCAGACACAGCTTCTCTGTCCTGCCTGTTCTATATTATCTGTGTTGTCAGGGAAACATAAAATATTACAGTTTTTTAATGTCCCGTTGGTAGTATAGTCTTGATCGTAGGTCGTCCATTTTATTTTCCAATGTTCCACGTCGGCCAATAGAACGAATGGCAGTGGAAGTTTACTCACTCGCCTACGAATTCTCTGGCAGCCCGACCCCCCCTTTTCTTTATGCAAATGACTGGGATATGGGCCAATCCCAAGAAAGCAGTATATCACGTCTAGTATATAGTATATCCTTCACGTCAGACTCATTAAAGAAGAACTATTCTTCCAGTTCGAGTTGAGTATTCGCTGTTTTGATGCGCAGAAGTTATTTTCGGTCATAACAGACGGTAGCAGCAACATTATGTACAAAATAAGAAAAAAATAAGTTACAAACAACCCCAAAAAACTAACAAAAAAGCAGAGTTGGTTAGGAGCATCAGCAGTCCCCTCTGGCGCATCAGAACCCGGACTTGAACCCGATCTAACATCTTTGCCGATGACCTGAAAATAGCATCCAACCATGTCAGAGCTTGAGAGGATCTGCAGAGAAGAATGGGAGAAAGTCCCCAAATGCAAGTTTGTAGCGTCATACCGAAGAAGACTCAGGGATGTAATCGCTGCCAAAGATGCTTCAACAAAGTACTGAGTAAAGGGTCTGAATACTTACCTAAATATAATATTTCATGATTTTGTTTTTGTATACATTTCTAAAAACCTGTTTTTGCTTTGTCATTATGGGGTACTGTGTGTAGACTGAGGCAAAACTTTTTTATACCAATTTTAGAAATAAGGCTGTAACGTAACAACATATTGAAAGAGTGAAGGGGTATAAATATAAATATTTTGTCTTGCCCACTCACCCTCTGAATGACACAATCCATGTCTCAAGGCTTAAAAACCCTTCTTTAACCTGTCTCCTCCCCTTCATCTACAATGATTCAAATGGATTTAACAAGTGGCTTCAATAAGGGATCACAGCTTTCGTCTGGATTCACCTGGTCATAATGTTTTGTCCACTCAGTGTATTTGGCAGTAACCGTGTAAGGCTCTGGTGCTACAATCAGAATTCACAATAAAGACTCAGAATGGTGTTACACTCTATACATTCACAGCAAAGACCTACAATCAGAATTCACAAAGACCCAGAATTGTGCTACAATCAATCGATTCACAATAAAGAACCAGAATTGTATTACACTCTACAAATTCACAATAAAGACTCAGAATGGTGCTACAATCAGAATTCACAATAAAGACTCAGAATGGTGCTGCACTCTATAAAGTCTAGATATTGGGATTGCTGATATCAGTTCAAAGACGGGTCTACAGTACCTTCAATGAATGTGATATGTGTTTGATAAAGTACTGACTGCTAGTCACTCTTGATAAGGTCTGCTAGTCACTCTTGATAAGGTCTGTGCTCGTCGTTGTTTTGTCATTCATGGTACAGTATGTTGACAATGTGTTGTTGTGTTTTTTGTTGTTTCCAGGCTAGGCTTCCCCATGATGCTAATGACCTGTACCATAGGGATGTGCTACCTGCTGGCCACAATCATCGGACTGGGCTGGACCCTCTAACCTGCTCCTCACTGCACTACCAAAGAGAGACTGTTTGAGTGAATGTGTTTAGATACAGAGAGTTTCAAAGTGTTGGACGCAGCTCAAAAGCCACATGGAGATCAATCGTTCCTTCACAGGTTCAAAGTTGCAGCTCATTTGGAAAGTGATGGACATCATCTCGAGTACCTAGTCACATTGCAGTTATAATATGCAGTAGTTAGCCTACAACAGCAGTACAACAACAGCGATGTGTTGCAACATGAGGAAAACAAGCTAAACCAAGTGAATGGATTATAATCTACACTACATGGCCTCAGTCTGTAGATCTCTCCATGGTGCTCTTCGGTCTACAGCCCTCTCTTATCTCTCCATGGTGCTCTTCGGTCTACAGCCCTCTCTTATCTCTCCATGGTGCTCTTCCGTCTATAGCCCTCTCTTATCTCTCCATGGTGCTCTTCCGTCTATAGCCCTCTCTTATCTCTCCATGGTGTTCTTCATTCTACAGCCCTCTCTTATCTCTCCATGATGCTCTTCATTCTACAGCCCTCTCTTATCTCTCCATGGTGCTCTTCATTCTACAGCCCTCTCTTATCTCTCCATGGTGCTCTTCATTCTACAGCCCTCTCTTATCTCTCCATGGTGCTCTTCATTCTACAGCCCTCTCTTATCTCTCCATGGTGCTCTTCCGTCTATAGCCCTCTCTTATCTCTCCATGGTGCTCTTCAGTCTACAGCCCTCTCTTATCTCTCCATGGTGCTCTTCCGTCTATAGCCCTCTCTTATCTCTCCATGGTGCTCTTCATTCTACAGCCCTCTCTTATCTCTCCATGGTGCTCTTCATTCTACAGCCCTCTCTTATCTCTCCATGGTGCTCTTCAGTCTACAGCCCTCTCTTATTTCTCCATGGTGCTCTTCAGTCTACAGCCCTCTCTTATCTCTCCATGGTGCTCTTCAGTCTACAGCCCTCTCTTATCTCTCCAATGTGCTCTTCAGTCTATGGTGCTCTTCATTCTACAGCCCTCTCTTATCTCTCCATGGTGCTCTTCAGTCTACAGTGCTCATTACACTGAGAGTAATCAGAGGAGCAAGGCCTGAGTCTGCATGGCTCCCCATGGTGCTCTTTAGATCAGCAGGGCTCTCCATGGTGCTCTTTAGATCCACAGGGCTCTCCATGGTGCTCTTTAGATCAGCAGGGCTCTCCATGGTGCTCTTTAGATCATCAGGGCTCTCCATGGTGCTCTTTAGATCCACAGGGCTCTCCATGGTGCTCTTTAGATCCACAGGGCTCTCCATGGTGCTCTTTAGATCAGCAGGGCTCTCCATGGTGCTCTTTAGATCCACAGGGCTCTCCATGGTGCTCTTTAGATCCACAGGGCTCTCCATGGTGCTCTTTAGATCCACAGGGCTCTCCATGGTGCTCTTTAGATCCACAGGGCTCTCCATGGTGCTCTTTAGATCAGCAGGGCTCTCCATGGTGCTCTTTAGATCCACAGGGCTCTCCATGGTGCTCTTTAGATCCACAGGGCTCTCCATGGTGCTCTTTAGATCCACAGGGCTCTCCATGGTGCTCTTTAGATCCACAGGGCTCTCCATGGTGCTCTTTAGATCCACAGGGCTCTCCATGGTGCTCTTTAGATCCACAGGGCTCTCCATGGTGCTCTTTAGATCCACAGGGCTCTCCATGGTGCTCTTTAGATCCACAGGGCTCTCCATGGTGCTCTTTAGATCCACAGGGCTCTCCATGGTGCTCTTTAGATCCACAGGGCTCTCCATGGTGCTCTTTAGATCCACAGGGCTCTCCATGGTGCTCTTTAGATCCACAGGGCTCTCCATGGTGCTCTTTAGATCCACAGGGCTCTCCATGGTGCTCTTTAGATCCACAGGGCTCTCCATGGTGCTCTTTAGATCCACAGGGCTCTCCATGGTGCTCTTTAGATCCACAGGGCTCTCCATGGTGCTCTTTAGATCCACAGGGCTCTCCATGGTGCTCTTTAGATCCACAGGGCTCTCCATGGTGCTCTTTAGATCCACAGGGCTCTCCATGGTGCTCTTTAGATCCACAGGGCTCTCCATGGTGCTCTTTAGATCCACAGGGCTCTCCATGGTGCTTCTGCTTATATGGGTATATTATTAAAATATTTAGATTTTTCATGTAATTTCTTTGGTACTCAAAAATCTGAATCCTAGCTCAGCAAGATTATATGGATTCATCATCATGCCCCTGATACCCAATAAAAGGGATGTTTCTGTGGCCTATTAAAAGGTTGTGTGTAGTTGCCTGACTTTGGGCTGGATTCAATTAGATTGACATCCGCATAGCTGCTACTGCATCATCCCTCCAGCCCGGAGCAACCCCGTTACTAAGAAACACTGCTACTGCATCATCCCTCCAGCCCGGAGCAGCCCTGTTACTAAGAAACACTGCTACTGTATCATCCCTCCAGCCCGGAGCAGCCCTGTTACTAAGAAACACTGCTACTGTATCATCCCTCCAGCCCGGAGCAGCCCTGTTACTAAGAAACACTGCTACTGTATCATCCCTCCAGCCCGGAGCAGCCCTGTTACTGAGAAACACTGCTACTGTATCATCCCTCCAGCCCGGAGCAGCCCTGTTACTAAGAAACACTGCTACTGTATCATCCCTCCAGCCCGGAGCAGCCCCGTTACTAAGAAACACTGCTACTGTATCATCCCTCCAGCCCGGAGCAGCCCTGTTACTGAGAAACACTGCTACTGTATCATCCCTCCAGCCCGGAGCAGCCCTGTTACTGAGAAACACTGCTACTGTATCATCCCTCCAGCCCGGAGCAGCCCTGTTACTAAGAAACACTGCTACTGTATCATCCCTCCAGCCCGGAGCAGCCCTGTTACTGAGAAACACTGCTACTGTATCATCCCTCCAGCCCGGAGCAGCCCTGTTACTAAGAAACACTGCTACTGTATCATCCCTCCAGCCCGGAGCAGCCCCGTTACTAAGAAACACTGCTACTGTATCATCCCTCCAGCCCGGAGCAGCCCCGTTACTGAGAAACACTGCTACTGTATCATCCCTCCAGCCCGGAGCAGCCCCGTTACTAAGAAACACTGCTACTGTATCATCCCTCCAGCCCGGAGCAGCCCTGTTACTGAGAAACACTGCTACTGTATCATCCCTCCAGCCCGGAGCAGCCCTGTTACTAAGAAACACTGCTACTGTATCATCCCTCCAGCCCGGAGCAGCCCTGTTACTGAGAAACACTGCTACTGTATCATCCCTCCAGCCTGGAGCAGCCCCGTTACTAAGAAACACTGCTACTGTATCATCCCTCCAGCCCGGAGCAGCCCTGTTACTAAGAAACACTGCTACTGTATCATCCCTCCAGCCCGGAGCAGCCCTGTTACTGAGAAACACTGCTACTGTATCATCCCTCCAGCCCGGAGCAGCCCTGTTACTGAGAAACATTAAGAACAATAAAACCTTTAACAAAGTGGTGGATTGTTTTCTGTTTCTTTTCAAGGTAGAACGCTCACACTCCTATTCAGGGAGGGGCTAGGACTGACTCAGGGAGGGGCTAGGACTGACTCAGGGAGGGGCTAGGACTGACTCAGGGAGGGGCTAGGACTGACTCGGGGGAGGGGCTAGGACTGACTCGGGGGAGGGGCGAGGACTGACTCGGGGGAGGGGCGAGGACTGACTCGGGGGAGGGGCGAGTACTGACTCGGGGGAGGGGCGAGTACTGACTCGGGGGAGGGGCGAGGACTGACTCGGGGGAGGGGCGAGGACTGACTCGGGGAAGGGCGAGGACTGACTCGGGGAAGGGCGAGGACTGACTCGGGGAGGGGCGAGGACTGACTCGGGGAGGGGCGAGGACTGACTCGGGGAGGGGCGAGGACTGACTCGGGGAAGGGCGAGGACTGACTCGGGGAAAGGCGAGGACTGACTCGGGGAAGGTCGAGGACTGACTCGGGTGAAGGGCGAGGACTGACTCGGGGAAGGGCGAGGACTGACTCAGGGAGGGGTGAGGTTTGACTCAGGGAGGGGCGAGGACTGACTATGGAACGGCTGAGGTCTGGGCATGTCCTAAAATATACACAAATATTCACCCTCTGAATGGCACACATACAAAATCCATGTCTCAATTGTCTCAATGCTTAAAAATCATTTTTTAACGTGACTCCTCCCCTTCATCTACACTGATTGAAGTGGATTTAATTAGTGACATCAATAAGGGATCATAGCTTTCACCTGGATTCACCTGGTCAGTCTGTGTCGTGGAAAGAGCAGGTGTTCTTAATGTTTTGTATACTCAATGTTTGTAAAAATGTTATCTCGAATGCAAAATGCTGGAGTATAGAGCCAAATTAAAAGTTTTAGCTTCACTGTCAATATAAATGCATAGGGGAGTATATTTGCTCTGAGGCCTAATATGTGTCCCAAATGACACCCTATTCTCTATATAGTGCACTACTTTTCACCAGAGCCCCACAGAGCCCCATTATTAGTTACATTGTTTTAGTCTGAACGTGCAGACTGGTACTAAGAACAGCGGGAAGGTTTCCCTAGTCAACGCCATTATTACTGCAATGTCTCTTAAAGTTTGTGCTACCTGTGCTACCTCCGCAGAGCCCCCCCTCCCCCTTCCTCCTCCTCCCTTCCCCATGGGCTAGCTCCATCTTCTGTGCATGGCTCTGCGGCCCATTCCGTGCCCCCTGCCCTTGTTCCTTGAACCTCGCGCGCCTTCATTGACTACAGGTGGAGAACTACAAGGCAGATGATTTAGTTTTCAAATAACGTAACAACGTAGCATCAGATTACATGTTAGCATCAGAATACATGTTAGCATCAGATTACATGTTAGCATCAGATTACATGTTAGCATCAGATTACATGTTAGCATCAGAATACATGTTAGAGCATCACATTACATGTTAGCATCAGATTACATGTTAGCATCAGATTACATGTTAGCATCAGATTACATGTTAGCATCAGATTACATGTTAGCATCAGATTACATGTTAGCATCAGATTACATGTTAGAGCATCAGATTACATGTTAGAGCATCCGATTACATGTTAGCATCAGAATACATGTTAGCATCAGAATACATGTTAGCATCAGAATACATGTTAGCATCAGATTACATGTTAGAGCATCAGATTACGTGTTAGCATCAGAATACATGTTAGAGCATCAGATTACATGTTAGGGCATCAGATTACATGTTAGCATCAGATTACATGTTAGCATCAGATTACATGTTAGAGCATCAGATTACATGTTAGCATCAGATTACATGTTAGAGCATCAGATTACATGTTAGAGCATCAGATTACATGTTAGAGCATCAGATTACATGTTAGAGCATCAGATTACATGTTAGCATCAGATTACATGTTAGCATCAGATTACATGTTAGAGCATCAGATTACATGTTAGAGCATCAGATTACATGTTAGCATCCGATTACATGTTAGCATCAGATTACATGTTAGCATCAGATTACATGTTAGCATCAGAATACATGTTAGCATCAGATTACATGTTAGCATCAGATTACATGTTAGCATCAGAATACATGTTAGCATCAGATTACATGTTAGAGCATCCGATTACATGTTAGCATCAGAATACATGTTAGCATCAGAATACATGTTAGCATCAGAATACATGTTAGCATCAGATTACATGTTAGAGCATCAGATTACGTGTTAGCATCAGAATACATGTTAGAGCATCAGATTACATGTTAGGGCATCAGATTACATGTTAGCATCAGATTACATGTTAGCATCAGATTACATGTTAGAGCATCAGATTACATGTTAGCATCAGATTACATGTTAGAGCATCAGATTACATGTTAGAGCATCAGATTACATGTTAGAGCATCAGATTACATGTTAGAGCATCAGATTACATGTTAGCATCAGATTACATGTTAGCATCAGATTACATGTTAGAGCATCAGATTACATGTTAGAGCATCAGATTACATGTTAGCATCAGATTACATGTTAGCATCCGATTACATGTTAGCATCAGATTACATGTTAGAGCATCAGATTACATGTTAGCATCAGATTACATGTTAGCATCAGATTACATGTTAGCATCAGATTACATGTTAGAGCATCAGAATACATGTTAGCATCAGATGACATGTTAGCATCAGACAGATTACATGTTAGAGCATCAGATTACATGTTAGCATCAGATTACATGTTAGAGCATCAGATTACATGTTAGAACATCAGATTACATGTTAGCATCAGATTACATGTTAGCATCAGATTACATGTTAGCATCAGATTACATGTTAGCATCAGATTACATGCTAGAGCATCAGATTACATGCTAGAGCATCAGATTACATGTTAGCATCAGATTACATGTTAGCATCAGATTACATGTTAGAGCATCAGATTACATGTTAGAGCATCAGATTACATGTTAGAGCATCAGATTACATGTTAGCATCAGATTACATGTTAGCATCAGATTACATGTTAGAGCATCAGATTACATGTTAGCATCAGATTACATGTTAGAGCATCAGATTACATGTTAGCATCAGATTACATGTTAGCATCAGATTACATGTTAGCATCAGATTATTAGAGAATGCGTTTTTGCTTTTGCTTATTATTGGCTCTTTGGAGACCAGGCTGCGTGACTGAAAAGCAAGTACAACTACTGTTGTAAAAAGGGCTTTAGAAAATACATTTGATTGATTTTTTGATTGTATTTCTTGAACACAACTCTAAACATTTAGTCTGTCGGTTGTTCTCTGTGCTCGTCTCCTTCACTTGGCTCAGTATTTAATATGCACCAGTGTCTCTGTGTGTGTTAATGCAGGCTGTATCGATTCTCTTCGCTCTGATTCTCTGGAACTGTCCATTAGAAGCTCATTGTATCTAGAGTGCCTGATAACATGCAGATGCTCTGAAAGACAGCCACAGAATCTGGTTTGTGTTCCAATTGGTACCCTCTTCTGCACTACTTTTGATGATTTGCCTCTGGTCTAAAGTAAGTGCACGATGGAGGTATTAGGTTGCCATTTGGGATGCAGACAGTGATCTACCAGGAGAGAAAGGAACATTGAGAGCAGACACTCATTCATTCTTCGATGGAAATAATCATATCCAGTCCAGATAACAAACCAAACTGAACATGCTTGGCATGAAGCATTAATGTTAATTATTTAAAACCAAACAGGTATTGAAGTATTTTACAGTACATGTGACTCTAGGTAAGGTCATGTTCATGTGCTTTCTTTGTAGGAATATAGGTTCATATGAATATTTTAGACCAGAGCCCTGTGGGACGTGGCTTTAGACCAGAGCCCTGTGGGACGTGGCTTTAGACCAGAGCCCTGTGGGACGTGGCTTTAGACCAGAGCCCTGTGGGACGTGGCTTTAGACCAGAGCCCTGTGGGACGTGGCTTTAGACCAGAGCCCTGTGGGACGTGGCTTTAGACCAGAGCCCTGTGGGACGTGGCTTTAGACCAGAGCCCTGTGGGACGTGGCTTTAGACCAGAGCCCTGTGGGACAAGGCTTTAGACCAGAGCCCTGTGGGACAAGGCTTTAGACCAGAGCCCTGTGGGACGTGGCTTTAGACCAGAGCCCTGTGGGACGTGGCTTTAGACCAGAGCCCTGTGGGACGTGGCTTTAGACCAGAGACCTGTGGGACGTGGCTTTAGACCAGAGACCTGTGGGACGTGGCTTTAGACCAGAGCCCTGTGGGACGTGGCTTTAGACCAGAGCCCTGTGGGACAAGGCTTTAGACCAGAGCCCTGTGGGACGTGACTTTAGACCAGAGACCTGTGGGACGTGGCTTTAGCCCAGAGACCTGTGGGACATAGTTTTAGACCAGAGCCCTGTGGGACGTGGCTTTAGACCAGAGCCCTGTGGGACAAGGCTTTAGACCAGAGACCTGTGGGACGTGGCTTTAGACCAGAGCCCTGTGGGACGTGACTTTAGACCAGAGACCTGTGGGACGTGGCTTTAGCCCAGAGCCCTGTGGGACGTGGCTTTAGACCAGAGCCCTGTGGGACAAGGCTTTAGCCCAGAGCCCTGTGGGACGTGACTTTAGACCAGAGACCTGTGGGACGTGGCTTTAGACCAGAGACCTGTGGGACGTGGCTTTAGACCAGAGCCCTGTGGGACAAGGCTTTAGACCAGAGCCCTGTGGGACAAGGCTTTAGCCCAGAGCCCTGTGGGACGTGACTTTAGACCAGAGACCTGTGGGACGTGGCTTTAGACCAGAGACCTGTGGGACGTGGCTTTAGACCAGAGACCTGTGGGACGTGGCTTTAGACCAGAGACCTGTGGGACGTGGCTTTAGACCAGAGACCTGTGGGACGTGACTTTAGACCAGAGACCTGTGGGACGTGGCTTTAGACCAGAGACCTGTGGGACGTGGCTTTAGCCCAGAGCCCTGTGGGACGTGGCTTTAGACCAGAGCCCTGTGGGACAAGGCTTTAGACCAGAGCCCTGTGGGACAAGGCTTTAGCCCAGAGCCCTGTGGGACGTGACTTTAGACCAGAGACCGGTGGGACGTGGCTTTAGACCAGAGACCTGTGGGACGTGGCTTTAGACCAGAGACCTGTGGGACGTGGCTTTAGACCAGAGACCTGTGGGACGTGGCTTTAGACCAGAGACCTGTGGGACGTGGCTTTAGACCAGAGACCTGTGGGACGTGGCTTTGGACCAGAGTCCTGTGGGACAAGGCTTTAGACCAGAGCCCTGTGGGACGTGGCTTTAGACCAGAGACTTGTGGAACGTGGCTTTAGACCAGAGCCCTGTGGGACATTGGGCCAGTAAACGAAAGGTTGCTAGATCAGTAAACGAAAGGTTGCTAGATCAAATCCCAGAGCTGACATGGTAAAAATATGTTGTTCTGTCCCTGTGCAAGACAGTTAACCCAGTGTTAACCCACTGTTAACTGTTAACCCAATGTTCCCCGGGATCCGATGACGCGGACGTCGATTAAGGCAGCCCCCCCCACCTCTCTGATTCAGGGTTGGGTTAAAAGCGGAAGAAACATTTCAGTTGAATGCATTCAGTTGTACAACTGACTAGGTATCCCCTTTCCCCCCTTCCCCCTGTCTCCAAAAACAAAAAAACATGGAAGACAACTAATATAAAGTAGTTCCCTATAGGCCCTGGTCTAAAGTAGTTCAATATAGGCCCTGGTCTAAAGTACTTCCCTATAGGTCCTGGTCTAATGTAGTTCACTATAGGTCCTGGTCTAATGTAGTTCACTATAGGTCCTGGTCTAATGTAGTTCACTATAGGTCCTGGTCTAAAGTAGTTCCCTATAGGCCCTGGTCTAAAGTAGTTCCCTATAAGCCCTGGTCTAATGTAGTTCACTATAGGTCCTGGTCTAATGTAGTTCACTATAGGTCCTGGTCTAATGTAGTTCACTATAGGTCCTGGTCTAATGTAGTTCACTATAGGCCCTGGTCTAAAGTAGTTCCCTATAGGCCCTGGTCTAAAGTAGTTCCCTATAGGCCCTGGTCTAAAGTAGTTCCCTATAGGCCCTGGTCTAAAGTAGTTCACTATAGGCCCTGGTCTAAAGTAGTTCCCTATAGGTACTGGTCTAATGTAGTTCACTATAGGTCCTGGTCTAATGTAGTTCACTATAGGCCCTGGTCTAAAGTAGTTCACTATAGGCCCTGGTCTAAAGTAGTTCACTATAGGTCCTGGTCTAAAGTAGTTCACTATAGGTCCTGGTCTAATGTAGTTCCCTATAGGCCCTGGTCTAAAGTAGTTCACTATAGGCCCTGGTCTAAAGTAGTTCACTATAGGCCCTGGTCTAAAGTAGTTCACTATAGGTCCTGGTCTAAAGTAGTTCACTATAGGTCCTGGTCTAATGTAGTTCACTATAGGCCCTGGTCTAAAGTAGTTCACTATAGGCCCTGGTCTAAAGTAGTTCACTATAGGCCCTGGTCTAAAGTAGTTCACTATAGGCCCTGGTCTAAAGTAGTTCACTATAGGTCCTGGTCTAAAGTAGTTCACTATAGGTCCTGGTCTAAAGTAGTTCACTATAGGTCCTGGTCTAAAGTAGTTCCCTATAGGCCCTGGTCTAAAGTAGTTCCCTATAGGTCCTGGTCTAAAGTAGTTCACTATAGGTCCTGGTCTAAAGTAGTTCACTATAGGTCCTGGTCTAAAGTAGTTCACTATAGGTCCTGGTCTAAAGTAGTTCACTATAGGTCCTGGTCTAATGTAGTTCACTATAGGTCCTGGTCTAAAGTAGTTCCCTATAGGCCCTGGTCTAAAGTAGTTCACTATAGGTCCTGGTCTAAAGTAGTTCACTATAGGTCCTGGTCTAAAGTAGTTCACTATAGGTCCTGGTCTAAAGTAGTTCACTATAGGTCCTGGTCTAATGTAGTTCACTATAGGTCCTGGTCTAAAGTAGTTCCCTATAGGTCCTGGTCTAATGTAGTTCACTATAGGTCCTGGTCTAAAGTAGTTCCCTATAGGCCCTGGTCTAAAGTAGTTCCCTATAGGCCCTGGTCTAAAGTAGTTCCCTATAGGCCCTGGTCTAAAGTAGTTCACTATAGGTCCTGGTCTAAAGTAGTTCACTATAGGTCCTGGTCTAAAGTAGTTCACTATAGGTCCTGGTCTAATGTAGTTCACTATAGGTCCTGGTCTAAAGTAGTTCCCTATAGGTCCTGGTCTAAAGTAGTTCACTATAGGTCCTGGTCTAAAGTAGTTCACTATAGGTCCTGGTCTAAAGTAGTTCACTATAGGTCCTGGTCTAATGTAGTTCACTATAGGTCCTGGTCTAAAGTAGTTCACTATAGGTCGTGGTCTAAAGTAGTTCACTATAGGTCCTGGTCTAAAGTAGTTCACTATAGGTCCTGGTCTAAAGTAGTTCACTATAGGTCCTGGTCTAATGTAGTTCACTATAGGTCCTGGTCTAAAGTAGTTGCCTATAGGTCCTGGTCTAAAGTAGTTCACTATAGGTCCTGGTCTAATGTAGTTCACTATAGGTCCTGGTCTAAAGTAGTTCCTTATAGGTCCTGGTCTAAAGTAGTTCCCTATAGGTCCTGGTCTAAAGTAGTTCACTATAGGTCCTGGTCTAAAGTAGTTCACTATAGGTCCTGGTCTAAAGTAGTTCACTATAGGTCCTGGTCTAATGTAGTTCACTATAGGTCCTGGTCTAAAGTAGTTCCCTATAGGTCCTGGTCTAATGTAGTTCACTATAGGTCCTGGTCTAAAGTAGTTCCCTATAGGCCCTGGTCTAAAGTAGTTCCCTATAGGCCCTGGTCTAAAGTAGTTCCCTATAGGCCCTGGTCTAAAGTAGTTCCCTATAGGCCCTGGTCTAAAGTAGTTCACTATAGGCCCTGGTCTAAAGTAGTTCCCTATAGGCCCTGGTCTAAAGTAGTTCCCTATAGGCCCTGGTCTAAAGTAGTTCCCTATAGGCCCTGGTCTAAAGTAGTTCACTATAGGCCCTGGTCTAAAGTAGTTCACTATAGGGAATAGGGTGTCATTTGGGACACAGATTAGAGCTCACTAGCTGACTTCCCCAATGTCTCTCTGCTAGTGGGCATCCTGGGCTATCTATCTCAGCAAAAAGACTGGACATATCTATGAGTCATCTTTCAACTGGAGCTTTTGAGCAGTTTAGTTTGAGCATCATTTTTGTCCAAGTCTTCAGAGAAATACAAATGTAATTTCAAGGAATTAATTTCTACGATCTGACTGGCGGGTGTTTGATTATTAAATCCATTGAGATGAGTTTCTTCATCCCAAATGGCACCATATTTCCTACATAGTGCACTACGTTTGACCAAGGTCCTGGGTGCCCAGATGACCAGAACAGTAAATGTGTTGGGCTAAAGCAGACGGACGTTCTTTGCCTTAATCCCATCGGTCTTTAAATTCTGCTTTAAACTTCAGAGATGAAGAAAACATATCCTTGAGCACTGGGAAGTTGTCCATCACACTTTACAGGTCCTTGGGGTGGAGCAGGGGAAGGTTGTTTTATGAACGACATCAATTGATTCCCAACTATGCTTACAGATCGACGTTGTTGAAATGTCTATCCACCTCATTTTGGATCGTTGCTATGGGGACAGCCAAACAACAGAAGTGATGGATTTGACTTATGTTACATCCCTGTTGCAGCATGCTGGTGACTTCTGCTTTACTTCCCTGTTGCAGCATGCTGGTGACTTCTGCTTTACTTCCCTGTTGCAGCATGCTGGTGACTTCTGCTTTACTTCCCTGTTGCAGCATGCTGGTGACTTCTGCTTTACTTCCCTGTTGCAGCATGCTGGTGACTTCTGCTTTACTTCCCTGTTGCAACATGCTGGTGACTTCTGCTTTACTTCCCTGTTGCAACATGCTGGTGACTTCTGCTTTACTTCCCTGTTGCAGCATGCTGGTGACTTCTGCTTTTACTTCCCTGTTGCAGCATGCTGGTGACTTCTGCTTTACTTCCCTGTTGCAGCATGCTGGTGACTTCTGCTTTACTTCCCTGTTGCAGCATGCTGGTGACTTCTGCTTTACTTCCCTGTTGCAGCATGCTGGTGACTTCTGCTTTACTTCCCTGTTGCAGCATGCTGGTGACTTCTGCTTTACTTCCCTGTTGCAACATGCTGGTGACTTCTGCTTTACTTCCCTGTTGCAACATGCTAGTAAATTATTTGAAAGAGTCCATTTATAGAGTAAAACAGTTTCGTTTTATATTAATTTCATTCAAGTTTGCTAACCTTAGCTAGACTTACTAGTAGGCTAGTTCTGTTGTGATAATAACGTTAGTAAAAAGGCCTGATTATGAAACCATTTGGATCAGTTTGGGTCTGTTCTTCACAGTTTAGAAGGTCCAGAAAGGTACATTCGCAGGATTTATCAGGATGTAGCCTGGTGTTAAGATAGGAAAGAATGGGCTTCTCCTTTCCGACTCCGCACCCGTTAATGCTGTAGCCTAGTTTACATTCAGCAAGCAAGAGCAAGCGTCCGTCAACTCCAATAGGCTAGTCCTGGGAAAAATTCCCAGTCTTAGGTCAGTTAGGATCACCACTTAATTTTAAGAATGTGAAATGTCAGAATAATAGTAGAGAGAATTATTATCGCACACTTTTTCAGTTCTGCCCATAAATGTTCTATAGGATTGAGGTCAGGGCTTTGTGATGGCCACTCCAATACCTTGACTTGATTGTCCTTTTGTTGTCCTTTTTGTTGTCCTTTTGATGTCCTTTTGATGTCCTTTCTGTTGCCATTTTGCCACAACTTTGGTTATATTCTTGGGGTCATTGTCCATTTGGAAGACCCATTTGCGACCAAGCTTTAAGTTCCTGACTAATGTCTTGAGAAGTTGCTTCAATATATCCACATAATTTTCCTTCCTCATAACGGCATCTATTTGGTGAAGTGCACCAGTCCCTCCTGCAGCAAAGCAGCCCCACATCATGATGCCACCACCCCCGTGCTTCATGTTTGGCATGGTGTTCTTTGGCTTGCAAGCCTCCCCCTTTTCATCAAAACATAATGGTCATTTTGGCAAAACAGTTCTATTTTTTTTTCATCAGACTAGAGGAAATTTCTCCAAAAAGTATGATCTTTGTCCCCATGTGCAGTTGCAAACCGTAGTCTTGCTTTTTTATGGCAGTTTTGGAGCAGTGGCTTCTTCCTTGCTGAGCGGCCTTTCAGGTTGTCGATATAGGACTCGTATTACTGTGGATACAGATACTTTTGTACCTGTTTCCTCTAGCATCTTCACAAGGTCCTTTGCTGTTTTTCTGGGATTGATTTGCTCTTTTCGCACCAAAGTACTTTCATCTCTAGGAGACAGAACGCGTCTCCTTCCTGAGCAGTATGACAACTGAGTGGTCCCATGGCGTACTGTTGTTTGTACAGATGAACGTGGTAGCTTCACGCGTTTTGGAAATTGCTCCCAAGGATGAACCAGACTTGTGGAGATTTACAAGTTTTTATCTGAGGTCTTTTCCCATGATCTCAAGCAAAGGCACTGAGTTTGAAGGTAGGCCTTGAAATACATCCACAGGTACACCTCCACAGGTACACCTCCAATTAACTCAAATGATGTCAATTAGCCTATCAGAAGCTTCTAAAGCCATGACATAATTTCATGGAAATTTTCCAAGCTGTTGAAAGGCACAGTCAACTTAGTGTATGTAAACCTCTGACCCACTGGAATTGTGACACAGTGAATTATAAGTGAAATAATCTGTCTGTAAACAATTGTTGCAAAAATTACTTGTGTCATGCACAAAGAAGATGTCCTAACCGACTTGCCAAAACTATAGTTTGTTAACAAGACATTTGTGGAGTGGTTGAAAAATGTGTTTTTATGACTCCAACCTAAGTGGATGTAAACTTCCGACTTGAACTGTATTTCTTCAATGGGGGTTGGTAGTGAGAAAAGGTTGACATTGTTTTTCTGAGAAACACAGTGCGCGTGTGCTTGCTCGTCAAAAAGTTGTCAGACTGATATGGGCTGTAAACTGCGGGATAAACATTACATTCATCTCATGTTTGTATTGTAGTATCCGAATGGTATGGTAGAAATGTTTAAGCACTAAATGCAATAGCCGTTCAAATCGTAAGTCTCACAAATCCGGTCATGAAATGCTTGACAACATAATACTCTGGTATCTGATTGATGATCCATCTCCCTACAGTCAACCTAACATTAAGACAGTATCTGATCTATCTCCTTACAGTCAACCTAACATTAAGACAGTATCTGATCTATCTCCTACAGTCAACCTGACATTAAGACAGTATCTGATCTATCTCCTTACAGTCAACCTAACATTAAGACAGTATCTGATCTATCTTCTTATACAGTCAACCTGACATTAAGACAGTATCTGATTGATCTTCTTACAGTCAACCTAACATTAAGACAGTATCTGATGTGTTGTAATGAATGTTAGGTACTCGGTCAGATACAGCATCACCTAACCTTGTTCCACCATTCGGTCAGATACAGCATCACCTAACCTTGTTTCGTGTATGAAAAGGTGTTGATGATGAAAACCTTTCATCTTAATTCGTCGGTCAGCAAACTGAATGAAGAAGACTAATAGAGTAAGACGTTTGAAGTAGAATCGTTTTCCTCTGTTTTCCAGTGTCGTGAGGGGAGGGTACAGGCTTCATGCTTCAGCTTCGGTTCTGGAGCAGTGGCATTAAACTGACACTCGGTGACATAATACCAGTTCTCCTCTCCTCCCTTTCATTTTGAGGAGAGTTATTGGATTTGAGACACATAACAAATAACACTCGAATTGGAAGACAGGGAGCATGCCTTTAGGTCTTATATATTTGGGTCTCAAGGGTCGCATGGGGTCAGGAGAGGGCTGTGGAAACTGGAGTCAAAGGAGCGGTACTGCAGTAAAACCCCCACTTACAACAAAGTAAATCGTTGTTGAGGAGAACTAACCCAAAACCCACAAATCTCTGAACAATGAGAAATACAAGCAAAATCACAAAGCAAGAACAATTAAATGCATTTGGTCTGTACCATGGTTTATAATGGTCTTTCTAATGGGTTCTAATGGATTTGAGAATTATTTATGTAATGTCTGTAAGGGAAACATCCTATTGGTATGGATGTGTTATACTGTGGAATAAGTGAATTAGGTTAATGTTAATGAGGGTAAAGTTCATATAGCTTAATGTTAATTCTGTGAGGACAGACGCTGGGAGATGAGAAGCAAGTACAGGGAGTGAACATTTAATAAATAACTGACAAGAAACAAAGAAGAACAGCGTCTGGACAGGGAAAACATAATAACAATAACGCTGACACGGGGATCAAACCGAGGACCAGACAGATATAGGAGGAGCAATCAACAAAGTAATGGAGTCCAGGTGAATTCCAAAGATGCACTGGTGCACGTAATGATGGTGACAGGTGTGCGTAACGATGGTGACAGGTGCGCGTAACGATGGTGACAGGTGCGTGTAACGATGGTGACAGGTGTGCGTAACGATGGTGACAGGTGTGCGTAACGATGGTGACAAGTGCGCGTAATGATGGTGACAGGTGTGCGTAATGATGGTGACAGGTGTGCGTAACGATGGTGACAGGTGTGCGTAACGATGGTGACAGGTGCGCGTAACGATGGTGACAGGTGCGTGTAACGATGGTGACAGGTGTGCGTAACGATGGTGACAGGTGTGCGTAACGATGGTGACAAGTGCGCGTAATGATGGTGACAGGTGTGCGTAATGATGGTGACAGGTGTGCGTAACGATGGTGACAGGTGTGCGTAACGATGGTGACAGGTGTGCGTAACGATGGTGACAGGTGTGTGTAACGATGGTGACAAGTGCGCATAATGATGGTGACAGGTGCGCGTAATGATGGTGACAGGTGTGCGTAACGATGGTGACAGGTGTGCGTAACGATGGTGACAGGTGTGCGTAACGATGGTGACAGGTGTGTGTAACGATGGTGACAGGTCTGCGTAACGATGGTGACAGGTGTGCGTAACGATCTGGGATATGCCTTCTATCTTCAGCACTCTATTGTCTCCTACTGTCACTCATAAATACTGTCATTCCTCTCATACAGCACCTCATTCAGACTGTAGTTCCTCTCCTGCAGTACCTCATTCAGACTGTAGCTCCTCTCCTACAGTACCTCATTCAGACTGTAGGTCCTCTCCTACAGTACCTCATTCAGACTGTAGTTCCTCTCCTACAGTACCTCATTCAGACTGTAGTTCCTCTCCTACAGCACCTCATTCAGACTGTAGTTCCTCTCCTGCAGTACCTCATTCAGACTGTAGTTCCTCTCCTGTAGTACCTCATTCAGACTGTAGTTCCTCTCCTACAGCACCTCATTCAGACTGTAGTTCCTCTCCTACAGTACCTCATTCAGACTGTAGTTCCTCTCCTGCAGTACCTGATTCAGACTGTAGTTCCTCTCCTACAGCACCTCATTCAGACTGTAGTTCCTCTCATACAGTACCTCATTCAGACTGTAGTTCCTCTCCTACAGTACCTGATTCAGACTGTAGTTCCTCTCCTACAGTACCTCATTCAGACTGTAGTTCCTCTCCTACAGTACCTCATTCAGACTGTAGTTCCTCTCATACAGTACCTCATTCAGACTGTAGTCCCTCTCCTACACTACCTCTAAGAGGTCCCAGATCACGCCCTATTCCCTGCATAGTGCACTACAGAACCCTATGGGCCCTGATCAAAAGCAATGCACTAATCAGGGAAAAGGGACCATTTGGGATACAGCATATACAGTAGCGCCTTAACAATACAACATGGATCAGCAAGTAACACAAAGGTACCGATGGAGCTCAACAAGGCTCAGGTATGAACAGGAATGAGCTGTGTCTTTATACAACTACAGTATCACATCTTAAGAACTCTGATCTTCTTGATCAACTTTGGGAGGGCAGGCTGCAAACTCATTATAGCTTTAATCAGTGATCAAACTGCCTACATGGTGCTGTATTGAAGGGGACAGTATAGACATGGTGCTGTATTGAAGGGGACAGTATTAACATGGTGCTGTATTGAAGGGGACAGTATAGACATGGTGCTGTATTGAAGGGGACAGTATTAACATGGTGCTGTATTGAAGGGGACAGTATAGACATGGTGCTGTATTGAAGGGGACAGTATTAACATGGTGCTGTATTGAAGGGGACAGTATTAACATGGTGCTGTATTGAAGGGGACAGTATAGACATGGTGCTGTATTGAAGGGGACAGTATTAACATGGTGCTGTATTGAAGGGGACAGTATTAACATGGTGCTGTATTGAAGGGGACAGTATAGACATGGTGCTGTATTGAAGGGGACAGTATAGACATGGTGCTGTATTGAAGGGGACAGTATTAACATGGTGCTGTATTGAAGGGGACAGTATAGACATGGTGCTGTATTGAAGGGGACAGTATTAACATGGTGCTGTATTGAAGGGGACAGTATAGATATGGTGCTGTATTGAAGGGGATAGTATTAACATGGTGCTGTATTGAAGGGGACAGTATAGACATGGTGCTGTATTGAAGGGGACAGTATAGACATGGTGCTGTATTGAAGGGGACAGTATAGACATGGTGCTGTATTGAAGGGGACAGTATTAACATGGTGCTGTATTGAAGGGGACAGTATTAACATGGTGCTGTATTGAAGGGGACAGTATAGACATGGTGCTGTATTGAAGGGGACAGTATTAACATGGTGCTGTATTGAAGGGGACAGTATTAACATGGTGCTGTATTGAAGGGGACAGTATAGACATGGTGCTGTATTGAAGGGGACAGTATTAACATGGTGCTGTATTGAAGGGGACAGTATTAACATGGTGCTGTATTGAAGGGGACAGTATAGACATGGTGCTGTATTGAAGGGGACAGTATAGACATGGTGCTGTATTGAAGGGGACAGTATAGACATGGTGCTGTATTGAAGGGGACAGTATTAACATGGTGCTGTATTGAAGGGGACAGTATTAACATGGTGCTGTATTGAAGGGGACAGTATAGACATGGTGCTGTATTGAAGGGGACAGTATTAACATGGTGCTGTATTGAAGGGGTCAGTATAGACATGGTGCTGTATTGAAGGGGACAGTATAGACATGGTGCTGTATTGAAGGGGACAGTATTAACATGGTGCTGTATTGAAGGGGACAGTATTAACATGGTGCTGTATTGAAGGGGACAGTATAGACATGGTGCTGTATTGAAGGGGACAGTATAGACATGGTGCTGTATTGAAGGGGACAGTATTAACATGGTGCTGTATTGAAGGGGACAGTATTAACATGGTGCTGTATTGAAGGGGTCAGTATAGACATGGTGCTGTATTGAAGGGGACAGTATAGACATGGTGCTGTATTGAAGGGGACAGTATAGACATGGTGCTGTATTGAAGGGGACAGTATAGACATGGTGCTGTATTGAAGGGGACAGTATTAACATGGTGCTGTATTGAAGGGGACAGTATAGACATGGTGCTGTATTGAAGGGGACAGTATTAACATGGTGCTGTATTGAAGGGGACAGTATTAACATGGTGCTGTATTGAAGGGGACAGTATAGACATGGTGCTGTATTGAAGGGGACAGTATTAACATGGTGCTGTATTGAAGGGGACAGTATAGACATGGTGCTGTATTGAAGGGGACAGTATTAACATGGTGCTGTATTGAAGGGGACAGTATAGACATGGTGCTGTATTGAAGGGGACAGTATTAACATGGTGCTGTATTGAAGGGGACAGTATTAACATGGTGCTGTATTGAAGGGGACAGTATAGACATGGTGCTGTATTGAAGGGGACAGTATTAACATGGTGCTGTATTGAAGGGGACAGTATAGACATGGTGCTGTATTGAAGGGGACAGTATTAACATGGTGCTGTATTGAAGGGGACAGTATTAACATGGTGCTATATTGAAGGGGACAGTATAGACATGGTGCTGTATTGAAGGGGACAGTATTAACATGGTGCTGTATTGAAGGGGACAGTATAGACATGGTGCTGTATTGAAGGGGACAGTATTAACATGGTGCTATATTGAAGGGGACAGTATAGACATGGTGCTGTATTGAAGGGGACAGTATTAACATGGTGCTGTATGGAAGGGGACAGTATATATAATCACATCATCAACCTCAACACCTCCTTTTTCAACTACTACCTAGTAGATCTACTGGCAAAAAAAAACAATTTATTGGAGATTGTGAGGAAGGAAAACCAGAGATGTTTCCAGGTGGAGATTGTGAGGAAGGAAAACCAGAGATGTTTCCGGGTGGAGATTGTGAGGAAGGAAAACCAGAGATGTTTCCGGGTGGAGATTGTGAGGAAGGAAAACCAGGGATGTTTCCGGGTGGAGATTGTGAGGACGGAAAACCAGGTATGTTTAGGGGTGAAGTGTTAGATCGCGATATAGAGGTCAATGTTTACTGTGTTATGACACAGCACCTCTGTACTGAAATGTGTCTACTATCATTAGCCAGCGAGAGATATCAAACTGTTTGCTAGCCACCACAGTGGTCTGATATCAATCTGTTTGCTAGCCACCACAGTGGTCTGATATCAATCTGTTTGCTAGCCACCACAGTGGTCTGATATCAATCTGTTTGCTAGCCACCACAGTGGTCTGATATCAATCTATTTGCTAGCCACCACAGTGGTCTGATATCAATCTGTTTGCTAGCCACCACAGTGGTCTGATATCAATCTATTTGCTAGCCACCACAGTGGTCTGATATCAATCTATTTGCTAGCCACCACAGTGGTCTGATATCAATCTATTTGCTAGCCACCGCAGTGGTCTGATATCAATCTATTTGCTAGCCACCACAGTGGTCTGATATCAATCTGTTTGCTAGCCACTACAATGGTCTGATATCAATCTATTTGCTAGCCACCACAGTGGTCTGATATTAATCTATTTGCTAGCCACCACAGTGGTCTGATATCAATCTATTTGCTAGCCACCACAGTGGTCTGATATCAATCTATTTGCTAGCCACCGCAGTGGTCTGATATCAATCTGTTTGCTAGCCACCAGAGTGGTCTGATATCAATCTGTTTGCTAGCCACTACAGTGGTCTGATATCAATCTGGCAGTGGTGACAGTCTCTCTATAAGGAACGACGCCGGAGAAGAGGACGAGGAGAAGAACATTTAACATAGAACAAACATCAAACAGGACAGAGACAGTGTCAGAACCGGGTACGCAAAGACAAACTAACATTAATCCTGAAGCAGGGAACAGAGCTGGGGAACAGACAGATATAGGGCAGGTAATGACACAGGTGATTGAGTCCAGGTGAGTCCAATAATCGTTGATGCTCGTGGCAGGGGGAGGGGGGGGCAGATGTAGGTACTGACGGTGGCAGGGGTGTGTAATGGTGTAATGCTGGGGAGCCTGGCGCCTTCGAGCGCCATGGGAGGGGCAGCAGGCGTGACACTCTCCTCATATCAGTCAGTGAAACAGAGGAGAAGACATCCCCGACCTCTCACCTCCAATGTGAAAGAAAAAGAGTTTCCAAGTGATATTTCAGAGGACAAGGACCTTGGCCTACTGGACAGGTGTGACATTTTGTCCATCAGCAGATTGAATCTGAAATACATTAAGAACAAAGACATACAAATAGACAATTAATTGCTGTCTCGAAAAAAACCTATATTAGATATGACACATTTGATTAAAGTAGTGAAACATGATGTAAGCGATTTGTAGCCGTGTCTGTTGTTGTTTACAGGACATTACGTACTGATGATGGTTTTTGGAGTACTTAGCATAGCAATCTAGAGCCACTTCCTGTTCCAGGTGCTGGACATGCCCCTGATAACCTCGCAGGAAGTGGTCCAGTGTACGCAGTAGGTGTCCTACCCATCGGGTCCTGCCATTTCTGGTGGGCACCAGTGGTGTGTGCCCAAGAGCCTGGCTGCTGTTTACCAGGTTTGCCCTGTTCAGAGGACTGGTGTGGTATCAGGTGTAGAGCCCACTGAGGAGGTCTTCTACTTTCTGAAACATCACGTTGGACCAGATGGCATCAGAAAAGGTCAGTTCAAGGTGGTGTGTCATACAGTGGATGCCGATGATGTTGGGCCCTGTTTCCCTTCAGCCGGATGACCACACCATTCTTGGCTCCGATCATCACAGCAGCTCCATCTGTTCCCAGAGCGACCAACTTGCTCCCCCACTCATCACACACTCCCTCCACGATGGCACTGATGGTGTTGGTTATGTGTGCCACGTCTGCCTTCTCCACCGTCTTGATGCCAATAAACTTCGACTCCGATCTTGCCCCTTGTGATAGAATGTGACATTGACTAAACTCCTCGTCTTTCACAGAACTGTCTGTGGACCCATCAGACATGATGGAGAGAAATGTGGTGTTTTTCAGATTCAGTCTGATGTTGTTTTTCTCTACCTCTGCACCATATTGCATAAACTCTTTGGCCTGCTTCTCACTTCTATATGTTGAGCCTACAGCGATCCATCCAACTTGCAAAAATAAAACATCAAATTAATTCAATAATAATTAAATAAACAATCATGTTATCCAATATAGCTGGCAGTTGATTGTGCTGATTTAGCCTTCTACCCTTTGTTTACTTAGGGATCAACACTATAAGGCAGGTGACGTCACAATGCTTTTAAATGTAAACAACATCTGGAGACAGACATTAAAATAGATTGTTACAGAGTCATAGGAAAACATGGATATCCATGTCAGCATCAGGAGGCCTATCATTTTATGGTATTTATACACTATTTTGAGGTGAACCAAAGCTTATCAAGAGCTGAGAAATAACCTCCAATAGTGGACCACGGCTGTTAAATAGACTTGTTAAACTAGCTACAACAGTACTAGTCTAGCTACAGCAGTACTAGTCTAGCTACAGCAGTACTAGTCTAGTTACAGCAGTACTAGTCTAGCTTACAGCAGTACTAGTCTAGCTACAGCAGTACTAGTCTAGCTACAGCAGTACTAGTCTAGCTACAGCAGTACTAGTCTAGTTACAGCAGTACTAGTCTAGCTACAGCAGTACTAGTCTAGCTACAGCAGTACTAGTCTAGCTACAGCAGTACTAGTCTAGCTACAGCAGTACTAGTCTAGTTACAGCAGTACTAGTCTAGCTACAGCAGTACTAGTCTAGCTACAGCAGTACTAGTCTAGCTATAGCAGTACTAGTCTAGCTACAGCAGTACTAGTCTAGTTACAGCAGTACTAGTCTAGCTACAGCAGTACTAGTCTAGCTACAACAGTACTAGTCTAGCTACAACAGTACTAGTCTAGCTACAGCAGTACTAGTCTAGCTACAGCAGTACTAGTCTAGCTACAACAGTACTAGTCTAGCTACAGCAGTACTAGTCTAGCTACAGCAGTACTAGTCTAGCTACAGCAGTACTAGTCTAGTTACAACAGTACTAGTCTAGCTATAGCAGTACTAGTCTAGCTACAGCAGTACTAGTCTAGTTACAGCAGTACTAGTCTAGTTACAGCAGTACTAGTCTAGTTACAGCAGTACTAGTCTAGCTACAGCAGTACTAGTCTAGCTACAACAGTACTAGTCTAGCTACAGCAGTACTAGTCTAGCTACAGCAGTACTAGTCTAGCTACAGCAGTACTAGTCTAGTTACAACAGTACTAGTCTAGCTACAGCAGTACTAGTCTAGTTACAACAGTACTAGTCTAGCTATAGCAGTACTAGTCTAGTTACAGCAGTACTAGTCTAGCTACAACAGTACTAGTCTAGCTACAGCAGTACTAGTCTAGTTACAACAGTACTAGTCTAGCTACATCAGTACTAGTCTAGTTACAACAGTACTAGTCTAGCTACAGCAGTACTAGTCTAGCTACAGCAGTACTAGTCTAGTTACAACAGTACTAGTCTAGCTACAGCAGTACTAGTCTAGTTACAGCAGTACTAGTCTAGCTACAAACAGTACTAGTCTAGCTACAACAGTACTAGCCTATCTACAGCAGTACTAGTCTAGTTACAACAGTACTAGTCTAGCTACAGCAGTACTAGTCTAGTTACAACAGTATAGTCTAGCTACATCAGTACTAGTCTAGTTACAACAGTACTAGTCTAGCTACAGCAGTACTAGTCTAGCTACAGGCAGTACTAGTCTAGCTACAGCAGTACTAGTCTAGCTACAGCAGTACTAGTCTAGTTACAAACAGTACTAGTCTAGCTACATCAGTACTAGTCTAGTTACAACAGTACTAGTCTAGCTACCAGCAGTACTAGTCTAGCTACAGCAGTACTAGTCTAGCTACAACAGTACTAGTCTAGTTACAACAGTACTAGTCTAGCTACAGCAGTACTAGTCTAGCTACAGCAGCACTAGTCTAGCTACAGCAAGTACTAGTCTAGCTACAGCAGTACTAGTCTAGCTACAGCAGTACTAGTACTAGCTACAACAGTACTAGTCTACTACAGCAGTACTAGTCTAGCTACAGCGTACTAGTCTAGCTACAGCAGTACTAGTCTAGCTACAGCAGTACTAGTCTAGCTACAACAGTACTAGTCTAGCTACATCAGTACTAGTCTAGCTACAGCAGCACTACTCTAGCTACATCAAGTACTAGTCTAGCTACAGCAGCACTACTCCTAGCTACAACAGTACTAGTCTAGCTACAGCAGTACTAGTCTAGCTACAGCAGTACTACTCTAGCTACAGCAGTACTAGTCTAGCTACAGCAGTACTAGTCTAGTTACAGCAGTACTAGTCTAGCTACAACAGTACTAGTCTAGCTACAACAGTACTAGTCTAGCTACAGCAGTACTAGTCTAGCTACAGCAGTACTAGTCTAGTTACAGCAGTACTAGTCTAGCTACAACAGTACTAGTCTAGCTACAACGTACTAGTCTAGCTACAGCAGCACTAGTCTAGCTACAGCAGTACTAGTCTAGCTACAGCAGTACTAGTCTAGCTACAGCAGTACTAGTCTAGCTACAGCAGTACAGTCTAGCTACAGCAGTACTAGTCCTAGTTACAGCAGTACTAGTCTAGCTACAGCAGTACTAGTCTAGCTACAGCAGTACTAGTCTAGCTACAGACAGTACTAGTCTAGTTACAACAGTACTAGTCTAGCTACAGCAAGTACTAGTCTAGCTACAGCAGCACTAGTCTAGCTACAGCAGTACTCAGTCTAGCTACAGCAGTACTAGTCTAGCTACAGCAGTACTAGTCTAGCTACAGCAGTACTAGTCTAGCTACAGCAGTACTAGTCTAGCTACAGCAGTACTAGTCTAGCTACAGCAGTACTAGTCTAGTTACAGCAGTACTAGTCTAGCTACAACAGTACTAGTCTAGCTACAACAGTACTAGTCTAGCTACAGCAGTACTAGTCTAGCTACAGCAGTACTAGTCTAGTTACAGCAGTACTAGTCTAGCTACAACAGTACTAGTCTAGCTACAACAGTACTAGTCTAGCTACAGCAGCACTAGTCTAGCTACAGCAGTACTAGTCTAGCTACAGCAGTACTAGTCTAGCTACAGCAGTACTAGTCTAGCTACAGCAGTACTAGTCTAGCTACAGCAGTACTAGTCTAGTTACAGCAGTACTAGTCTAGCTACAGCAGTACTAGTCTAGCTACAGCAGTACTAGTCTAGCTACAACAGTACTAGTCTAGTTACAACAGTACTAGTCTAGCTACAGCAGTACTAGTCTAGCTACAGCAGCACTAGTCTAGCTACAGCAGTACTAGTCTAGCTACAGCAGTACTAGTCTAGCTACAGCAGTACTAGTCTAGCTACAACAGTACTAGTCTAGCTACAGCAGTACTAGTCTAGCTACAGCAGTACTAGTCTAGCTACAGCAGTACTAGTCTAGCTACAGCAGTACTAGTCTAGCTACAACAGTACTAGTCTAGCTACATCAGTACTAGTCTAGCTACAGCAGCACTACTCTAGCTACATCAGTACTAGTCTAGCTACAGCAGCACTACTCTAGCTACAACAGTACTAGTCTAGCTACTACAGCAGTACTACTCTAGCTACAGCAGTACTAGTCTAGCTACAGCAGTACTAGTCTAGTTTACAGCAGTACTAGTCTAGCTACAACAGTACTAGTCTAGCTACAACAGTACTAGTCTAGCTACAGCAGTACTAGTCTAGCTACGACAGTACTAGTCTAGTTACAGCAGTACTAGTCTAGCTTACAACAGTACTAGTCTAGCTACAACAGTACTAGTCTACAAGCAGTACTAGTCTAGCTTTACAGTACGAGTACTAGTCTAGCTACAGCAGTACTAGTCTAGCCTACAGCAGTACTAGTCTAGCTACAGCAGCAGTACTAGTCTAGCTACAACAGTACTAGTCTAGCTACATCAGACTAGTCTAGCTCAGCAGTACTAGCCTAGCTACAACAGTACTAGTCTAGCTTCAGCAGTACTAGTCTAGCTACAACAGTAATAGTCTAGCTACAGCAGTACTAGTCTAGCTACAAGACTAACAACATTTTTGACTTACTCACACATCCACTCCACGTCAGAAAGCGGTCTCTCCTTCTTGCCAAATGGCATGTACAGTCCTAAACAGGATCTTCATCTCCGTGCTGGTCTGCTCTGACGTTGCCGTTAGCGCCAACACAGAGGGTGTCAAGAGGAGAGGCTCCGATTGAGCTCGGGACACAGAGACACGCAGGCAATGTGAACACTTCCTGTGTTCATGGTCACGAATGTTCTCCAGCCTCATCGTTTTATTTTCCGATGACAAATGAGTATGTTTCTGTTTTTATCTTCAGCATATTGGGGTAAGCCTAGTGGTTAGAGCGTTGGACTAGTAACCGAAAGGTTGCAAGTTCAAATCCCCGAGCTGACAAGGTACAAATCTGTCGTCTGCCCCCTGAACAAAGGCAGTTAACCCACTGTTCCTAGGCCGTCATTGAAAATAAGAATTTGTTCTTAACTGACTTGCCTAGTAAAATAAAGGTAAAAATAATATATATATATTGGCGACACACAGAACAACACCACAGCCTCCACATCATACTGTAGGCCTCTCGAAACTCCTTTATCTCCAGATTTCTCACAAAACTTCCTTTTTCATGTGATTCATCCTCGTTTAAGGTCGGTGGGGTTTCGTTTCAAAGGTTGGCTTACTCCAGGGCAAATGTCCGCCACATAACAGCTATTTAATGACGGCAGCGAGCAGCAGCACCAAGTGAGCGATGTTGAGTAGCTGATGTCCCGTATGTAAACAGTGCCGCGAAGCTAGGAGCACGAGAGACGGTCTGTGGTAGGCTGGCAAACACGAGTCATTTCATCCTTCATGCCAGATTTTATTACATTACTATTTTAGTACAAACATTTACACCCCGGCAGTGTGGCCTTCTGAGATTTTACTCGCCAAACGGAAAATCGACCCACATTTGGCGCTTGCCGGGTGTTCATTTCAGACCCTGTGTGTGACCTCTGCGATGTGTGTGTGACCTCTGTGATGTGTGTGTGACCTCTGTGATGTGTGTGTGTGATCTCTCTCTCTCTCCCCCTCTCTCCCTCTCTCCCCCTGTCTCTCCCTCTCTCCCTCCTTCTCTCCCCCATCTCTCCCCCACCTCTCTCCCTCTCTCTCCCTCTCTCCCCCCTTCTCTCCCCCCGTCTCTCCCCCTCTATTCCCCCGTCTCTGTCTCTCTGCTCTCCCCGTGCTCTCCTTCTCTCTCTCTCTCCCCCTGCCTCTCTGCCCTCTCTCCCCTCTCTCCTCTCTCTCTCCCCCGTCTCTCCCTCTCTCCCCCGTCTCTCCCTCTCTCCCCCGTCTCTCCCTCTCCCCCCGCCTCTCCCTCTCTCCCCGCCTCTCCCTCTCTCCCCCGTCTCTCCCTCTCCCCCCGCCTCTCCCTCTCTCCCCCGTCTCTCTCCCTCTCCCCCCGCCTCTCCCTCTCTCCCCCGTCTCTCCCTCTCTCCTCTCCCCCTCTCTCCCCTCTCTCCCCCGTCTCTCCCTCTCCCCCCGTCTCTCCCTCTCCCCCCGCCTCTCCCTCTCTCCCTGTCTCTCCCTCTCCCCCCGCCTCCCCTCTCTCTCTCCCCGTCTCTCCCTCTCTCTCCCCCCTCTCTCCCTCTCTCTCCCTCTCCCCCCGCCTCTCTCCCTCTCTCCCCCGTCTCTCCCTCTCTCCCCCCGCCTCTCTGCCTCTCTCCCCCCCCCTCTCTCCCCTGCCTCTCTCCCCTGCCTCTCTCCCCCCGCCTCTCTCTGCCCTCTCTCCCCCCGCCTCTCTCACTCTCTCCCCCGTCTCTCCCTCTCTCCCCCTCCTCCCCCCGCCTCTCTCCTCTCTCCCCTGCCTCTCTCCCCCACCTCTCTCCCCCCGCCTCTCTGCCTCTCTCCCCCCTCTCTCCCCCATCTCACCCGCCTCATCTCTCCCCGCCTCTCTGCCGCTCTCCCCCCGCTCTCTGCTCTCCCCCCGTCTCTCCCTCTCTCCCCTCCCCCGCCTCGCTCCCTCTCTGTATCTCTCGCTCTCTCTCTCTCTCTCCCCCGCTCCTCTCCCGCTCGCTTCGTCCACCCTCTCCCCCATCGCTCCCGTCTACACCTCTCTCCCCCTCCATCTATCTCTCTCTCCCCCCCTGTCCTCTCCCTCTCTCCCCTCTCCCCCCATCTCTCCCTCCATCTCTCCCGTCTCTCCCCCACCATCTCTCTCTCACCCTCATCTCTCCCTCTCTCTCCCTCTTTCCCAACCTCTCTCCCCCTTCTCCCCCGTCTCTCCCTCTCTCCCCCGTCTCTCCCCCACACTCTTTCCCTCTCTCTCCCTCTCTCCCACCTTCTCTCCCCCCGTCTCTCCCCCTCCTCTCCCCCCTCTCTCCCCCCCGTCTTACCCTCTCTCCCCGTCTCTCCCTCTCTCCCCCAGCCACTCTCCCTTCTCTCCCCCCGCCCTCTCTCCCTCTCTCCCTCTCTCTCCCTCTCTCCCCCCTTCTCTCCCCCCTGTCTCTGTCTCAAAAAAGTATCTAATTCATGACACTTATATGACACTATATGTATTTATTAACTTACAGTTTTCATCTCTGTTTACACTGATTCTACTGAAAGAAAAGTCCAATACGTGTCCTAAATGTAGAGTGGTGAGAGATGCCGTTTACATGTAACAGATGACCTATATAAATCACCTGCATGATGCACACGAACAGCAGACCAGAGGCCAGAAAAAGCTTTCAGCAGAAGTACTGTAAAAAAAAACAAAGATGCCGCAGATTACGTCTGGGCCATAGTCACAACGTGTCTTTCACAACGAGCCCCAAATCTGAGCTTCTGTAAAAGTGCTCTCAGATCCTCGGATGAATGAAGGGCAGAAATGTAGATGATACATTAAAAAATTAAAAATAAATCAGGGCCTTTAAATGAATCAATACTTCGCACAAAATGTGAAATCGGGAATGTATCCCTTATTTACACGTGCTATTTCAGCCAATTACTATTTTTATTTTATTTTGGGGGATTTATATAAAACTATAATTAGATATTTAACACAGTACTTAATAATATGGTCATTAAAACATGTCAAGACAGGGTTGATGTGCAGTCCCAACTGTCTTATCCCACAGGGCATTAGAACATGCAGTTAAATGAAGTCAACTTCTTTGTGACATGACCATAATAATGCTTAGTTATTACAACGTCAGATTATACATTAAGGAACATCAAATAAAAACCATTGAAGGACCACAGCAGTAATCAGTCAAAACCCGGCCAGTCGTCCTTTAGCCTTCCTGCTACAAACCCCTGTTGAGGAAGGCACTGTGGATGGTTGTGAATATCCCTTACAGGCAACTGTACCCACTGGTTTTGACTGACAGCTGGGTGACTCCATCTTGCATCTTAAAACACAACTCTTTGAGATCATGGTCTTGACAGAGGGAATTTGTGGTTGCTGTGCAAAGCAACATTTCTTTGTCCTCTCCCCTCCACACAAGACAGTCCAGTGTCTGTGAAGAGTCTGTGTGTATCAAGACAGTCCAGTGTCTGTGAAGAGTCTGTGTGTATCAAGACAGTCCAGTGTCTGTGAAGAGTCTGTGTGTATCAAGACAGTCCAGTGTCTGTGAAGAGTCTGTGTGTATCAAGACAGTCCAGTGTCTGTGAAGAGTCTGTGTGTATCAAGACAGTCCAGTGTCGTGTGTGTATCAAGACAGTCCAGTGTCTGTGAAGAGTCTGTGTGTATCAAGACAGTCCAGTGTCTGTGAAGGGTCTGTGTGTATCAAGACAGTCCAGTGTCTGTGAAGAGTCTGTGTGTATCAAGACAGTCCAGTGATTGTGAAGGGTCTGTGTGTATCAAGACAGTCCAGTGTCTGCTGAAGAGTCTGGGTATCCAAGAAAGTCCCAGTGTCTGTGTTTTGTATCAAGACAGTCCTTAGTGTCTGTGAAGAGTCTGTGTGTATCAAGGCCAGTCCAGTGTCTGTTGAAGAGTCTGTGTGTATCAAGGACCGTCCAGTGTCTGTGGTATCAAGACAATCCAGTGTCTGTGAAGAGTCTGTGTGTATCAAGACAGTCCAGTGTCTGTGAAGGGTCTGTGTGTATCAAGACAGTCCAGTGTCTGTGAAGAGTCTGTGTGTATCAAGACAGTCCGTTGTCCTGTGAAGGGTCGTGTGGTATCAAGACAGTCCAGTGTCTGTGAAGAGTCTGTATGTATCAAGACAGTCCCAGTGTCCTGTGAAGGGTCTGTGTGTATCAAGACAGTCCAGTGTCTGTGAAGAGTCTGTGTGTATCAAGACAGTCCAGTGTCTGTGTGTATCAAGACAGTCCAGTGTCTGTGAAGAGTCTGTGTGTATCAAGACAGTCCAGTGTCTGTGAGAGTCTGTAGTGTACAAGACAGTCCAGTGTGTGTGTATCAAGACAGTCCAGTGTCGTGAAGTGGTGTATCAAGACAGTCCAGTGTCTGTGAAGAGGTCTGTGTGTATCAAGACAGTCCCAGTGTCTGTGAAGAGTCTGTGTGTATCAAGACAGTCCAGTGTCTGTGAAGGGTCTGTGTGGTATCAAGACAGTCCAGTGTCTGTGAAGAGTCTGTGTGTATCAAGACAGTCCAGTGTCTGTGTGTATCAAGACAGTCCGTGTCTGTGTGTATCAAGACAGTCCAGTGTCTGTGAAGGGTCTGTGTGTATCAAGACAGTCCAGTGTCTGTGTGTATCAAGACAGTCCCAGTGTCTGTGAAGGGTCTGTGTGTATCTTCTTCTGATACCAGCAATTCAGAAAGACGTTTCCTGACCAGGTTGTGTCTTCATTTCAGCTCATTGCTTTAAAACTGGAGTTATTTTGGTGTTTACCCTTTAAAGTCTTGTTGTTTTCTCTCTGGTCTTATGTCCATGGCACCTCTCTCTCTCTCTGGTCTTAATGTCTATGGCACCTCCCCTCTCTCTCTCTCTCTCTGGTCTATGTCCATGGCACCTCTCTCTCTCGGTCTTAATGTCCATGGCACCCTCCCTCTCTCTGGTCTTAATGTCCATGGCACCTCCCTCTCTCTGGTCTTAATGTCCATGGCACCTCTCTACTCTCTCTCTGTGTCTTAATGTCCATGGCACCTCTCTCTCTCTGGTCCTTAATGTCCATGGCACCTCCCTCTCTGGTCTTAATGTCCATGGCACCCTCTATCTCTGTCTCTCTCTCTCTGGTCTTAATGTCTATGGCACCTCTCTCTCTCTCTGGTCTTAATGTCCCATGGCACCTCCCTCTCTCTGGTCTTAATGTCTATGGCACCTCTCTCTCTCTCTCTGGTCTTAATGTCCATGGCACCTCCCTCTCTCTGGTCTTAATGTCCATGGCACTCCCTCTCTCTCTTCCTGGTCTTAATGTCCATGGCACCTCTCTCTCCTCTCTCTCTCTCTCTCTCTCTCTCTCTCTGGTCTTAATGTCTATGGCACCTCCCTCTCTCTCTCTCTCTCTCTCTGGTCTTAATGTCTATGGCACCTCTCTCTCTCTCTCTCTCTCTCTCTCTCTCTCTCTGGTCCTTAATGTCCATGGCACCTCTCTCTCTCTCTTGGTCTTAATGTCCATGGCACCTCTCTCTCTCTGGTCTTAATGTCCATGGCACCTCTCTCTCTCTGGTCTTAATGTCCATGGCACCTCTCTCTCTCTGGTCTTAATATCCATGGCACCTCTCTCTCTCTG
>NC_034186.2:1250428-1310428 GCF_002021735.2 Oncorhynchus kisutch
GAAGAACAAGGAACACACCAGGCAGGTCCGAAGAAGTTTAAAGCCGGATTTGGATACAAAAAGATTTCCCAAGCTTTAAACATCCCAAGGAGCACTGTGCAAGCAATAATATTGAAATGGAAGGAGTATCAGACCACTGCAAATCTACCAAGACCTGGCCGTCCCTCTAAACTTTCAGCTCATACAAGGAGAAGACTGATCAGAGATGCAGCCAAGAGGCCCATGATCACTCTGGATGAACTGCAGAGATCTACAGCTGAGGTGGGAGACTCTGTCCATAGGACAACAATCAGTCGTATATTGCACAAATCTGGCCTTTATGGAAGAGTGGCAAGAAGAAAGCCATTTCTTAAAGATATCCATAAAAAGTGTCGTTTAAAGTTTGCCACAAGCCACCTGGGAGACACACCAAACATGTGGAAGAAGGTGCTCTGGTCAGATGAAACCAAAATCGAACTTCTTGGCAACAATGCAAAACGTTATGTTTGGCATAAAAGCAACAGAGCTCATCACCCTGAACACACCATCCCCACTGTCAAAATGGTGGTGGCAGCATCATGGTTTGGGCCTGCTTTTCAGCAGCAGGGACAGGGAAGATGGTTAAAATTGATGGGAAGATGGATGGAGCCAAATACAGGACCATTCTGGAAGAAAACCTGATGGAGTCTGCAAAAGACCTGAGACTGGGACGGAGATTTGTCTTCCAACAAGACAATGATCCAAAACATAAAGCAAAATCTACAATGGAATGGTTCAAAAATAAACATATCCACAGCTCGAGCTGTTTTGCAAGGAGGAATGGGAAAATATTTCAGTCTCTCGATGTGCAAAACTGATAGAGACATACCCCAAGCGACTTAAAGCTGTAATCGCAGCAAAAGGTGGTGCTACAAAGTATTAACTTAAGGGGGCTGAATAATTTTGCACGCCCAATTTTTCAGTTTTTGATTTGTTAAAAAAGTTTGAAATATCCAATAAATGTCGTTCCACTTCATGATTGTGTCCCACTTGTTGTTGATTCTTCACAAAAAAATACAGTTTTATATCTTTATGTTTGAAGCCTGAAATGTGGCAAAAGGTCTCAAAGTTCAAGGGGGCCGAATACTTTCGCAAGGCACTGTATATAGTATTAATAATGAAGGAGGGAGGGCTCTGACTAATATATAGTATTAATAATGAAGGAGGGAGGGCAGACCAGGCTCTGACTAATATATAGTATTAATAATGAAGGAGGGAGGGCTCTGACTAATATATAGTATTAATAATGGAGGGGGGCTCTGACTAATATATAGTATTAATAATGAAGGAGGGAGGGCTCTGACTAATATATAGTATTAATAATGAAGGAGGGAGGGCTCTGACTAATATATAGTATTAATAATGAAGGAGGGGGGGGGCTCTGACTAATATATAGTATTAATAATGAAGGAGGGAGGGCAGACCAGGCTCTGACTAATATATAGTATTAATAATGAAGGAGGGGGGGCTCTGACTAATATATAGTATTAATAATGAAGGAGGGGGGGCTCTGACTAATATATAGTATTAATAATGAAGGAGGGAGGGCTCTGACTAATATATAGTATTAATAATGAAGGAGGGGGCACTGACTAATATATAGTATTAATAATGAAGGAGGGGGGCTCTGACTAATATATAGTATTAATAATGAAGGAGGGGGGCTCTGACTAATATATAGTATTAATAATGAAGGAGGGAGGGCTCTGACTAATATATAGTAATAATAATGAAGGAGGGAGGGCAGACCAGGCTCTGACTAATATATAGTATTAATAATGAAGGAGGGAGGGCTCTGACTAATATATAGTATTAATAATGAAGGAGGGAGGGCAGACCAGGCTCTGACTAATATATAGTATTAATAATGAAGGAGGGAGGGCTCTGACTAATATATAGTATTAATAATGAAGGAGGGGGGCTCTGACTAATATATAGTATTAATAATGAAGGAGGGAGGGGCTCTGACTAATATATAGTATTAATAATGAAGGAGGGAGGGCTCTGACTAATATATAGTATTAATAATGAAGGAGGGAGGGCTCTGACTAATATATAGTATTAATAATGAAGGAGGGAGGGGCTCTGACTAATATATAGTATTAATAATGAAGGAGGGAGGGCTCTGACTAATATATAGTATTAATAATGGAGGGGGGAGGGCTCTGACTAATATATAGTATTAATAATGAATGAAGGAGGGAGGGCTCTGACTAATATATAGTATTAATAATGAAGGAGGGAGGGCTCTGACTAATATATAGTATTAATAATGAAGGAGGGAGGGCTCTGACTAATATATAGTATTAATAATGAAGGAGGGAGGGCTCTGACTAATATATAGTATTAATAATGAAGGAGGGAGGGCAGACCAGGCTCTGACTAATATATAGTATTAATAATGAAGGAGGGAGGGCTCTGACTAATATATAGTATTAATAATGAAGGAGGGGGGCTCTGACTAATATATAGTATTAATAATGAAGGAGGGGGGGCTCTGACTAATATATAGTATTAATAATGAAGGAGGGAGGCTCTGACTAATATATAGTATTAATAATGAAGGAGGGAGGGCAGACCAGGCTCTGACTAATATATAGTATTAATAATGAAGGAGGGAGGGCTCTGACTAATATATAGTATTAATAATGAAGGAGGGAGGGCAGACCAGGCTCTGACTAATATATAGTATTAATAATGAAGGAGGGAGGGCTCTGACTAATATATAGTATTAATAATGGAGGAGGGGGGGCTCTGACTAATATATAGTATTAATAATGAAGGAGGGATGTCTCTGACTAATATATAGTATTAATAATGAAGGAGGGATGTCTCTGACTAATATATAGTATTAATAATGAAGGAGGGAGGGCTCTGACTAATATATAGTATTAATAATGAAGGAGGGAGGGCAGACCAGGTCTGACTAATATATCAGTCACAAATGTTTTCCTGAGTCTGTTTCTGTATCTTACCATTCTCTGGGTCTTCCTGGGTCTAGGGCTCTATCTTACCATTCTCAGGGTCTTCCTGGGCCTGTAGCTGTATCTTACCATTCTCTGGGTCTGGGCTGTATCTTACCATTCTCTGGGTCTTCCTGGGTCTCGGGCTGTATCTTACCATTCTCTGGGTCTTCCTGGGTCTTGGGCTGTGGCTCTATCTTACCATTCTCTGGGTCTTCCTGGGATTAGGGTTGTGGCTCTATCTTACCATTCTCTGGGCCTTCCTTGGTCTCGGGCTGTGGGTGTATCTTATCATTCTCTGGGTCTTCCTGGTTCTGTAGTTGTATCTTACCATTCTCTGGGTCTTCCTGGGCCTGTAGCTGTATCTTACCATTCTCTGGGTGTTCCGTGGTCTGGGTCTTGGGCTGTAGCTGTATCTTACCATTCTCTGGGTCTTCCTGGGTCTCGGGCTGTGGGTGTATCTTACCATTCTCTGGGTGTTCCGTGGTCTGGGTCTTGGGCTGTGGCTCTATCTTACCATTCTCTGGGTGTTCCATGGTCTGGGTCTCGGGCTGTGGCTCTATCTTACCATTCTCTGGGTCTTCCTGGGTCTCGGGCTGTGGCTCTATCTTACCATTCTCTGGGTGTTCCGTGGTCTGGGTCTCGGGCTGTGGCTCTATCTTACCATTCTCTGGGTGTTCCGTGGTCTGGGTCTGTAGCTGTATCTCACCATTCTCTGGCTGTTCCGTGGTCTGGGTCTTGGGCTCTATCTTACCATTCTCTGGGTGTTCCTTGGTCTGGGTCTTCCTGGGTTTAGGGTTGCGGCTCTATCTTACCATTCTCTGGGTGTTCCGTGGTCTGGGTCTTGGGCTGTGGCTCTATCTTACCATTCTCTGGCTGTTCCGTGGTCTGGGTCTTGGGCTGGCACCGTATGAATAGTAGTTGAGTGTGGCATACTCCATCAACGCAGCGAACACAAACAGGAAACACACAGTGACGAAGAGGTCCATGGCCGTCACGTAGGAAACCCTGGGAAGTGACGTCCTTGCCACTGTGCTCAGAGTGGTCATGGTCAACACCGTGGTTATCCCTGGATAGGAAAGAGATGTTTCAGTTCTGTTTCTGGTTGCTGTACTGTAAATTCAACACCAACTTTCTCCACAGCCTTTCAATACAGTTTATTTCAGTAGAGTATCTTTCAGTACAGCATCTTACCAGTACACCATATTTCAGTACACTATCTTACCAGTACACTATCTTTCAGTACACTATCTTTCAGTACACTATCTTACCAGTACACTATCTTTCAGTACATTATCTTATCAGTACACTATCTTTCAATACAGTATCTTACCAGTACACTATCTTACCAGTACACCCTCTTTCAGTACACTATCTTACCAGGACACTATCTTTCAGTACACTATTTTACCAGGACACTATCTTACCAGTACACCCTCTTTCAGTACACTATCTTTCAGTACACTATCTTTCAGTACACTATCTTACCAGGACACCCTCTTTCAGTACACTATCTTTCAGTACACTATCTTACCAGGACACTATCTTTCAGTACACTATCTTTCAGTACACTATCTTTCAGTACACTATCTTTCAAGTACACTATCTTTCCAGTACACTATCTTTCCAGTACACTATCTTTCAGTACACTATTTATTTTTTATTTTTTTTATTTTACCTTTATTTAACCAGGCAAGTCAGTTAAGAACAAATTCTTATTTTCAATGACGGCCTGGGAACAGTGGGTTAACTGCCTGTTCAGGGGCAGAACGACAGATTTGTACCTTGTCAGCTCGGGGGTTTGAACTCACAACCTTCCGGTTACTAGTCCAACGCTCTAACCACTAGGCTACCCTGCCGCCCCACTATCTTTCAGTACAGTATATTTCAGGACACTATCTTTCAGTACACTATCTTATCTGTCCAGACATATTGGATGTTTTTTCAGCTGCCGTTAAGCTAGAGCAAACACACGCTGGCTTCTACTTTCAAACCTTAGTACCAGGAACGATAATTTACCTATCTTATATGAGCTTGCTTGCGCTGAGGTGGGAGGGGTGGCAATATCTGATGTGTGTCCCTAAAACCATGTCCCAAAGTACCAGTTGACAGCTGGTCTTAACGGTTGGTGATGGCATGGATTTTGACAGCAGAAGCACAGTCTATCCAGACACAAAGCGTCCTATTTTGTTTCCTATGATTAAAAACCAAGTATATCCTCCCCTCCTCAATTAAGGTAGGTTGTTTTTTGTGATGCTCCTTTGGCCAATAGTCAAAACTACCGATAATCCTATTAAAAGTGTGTCAGCAGAAAAACAGTGAGCAGACATACTCTTTTTATCTATAGGCTATTACATAATTTTATACAGCTCTGTAATTATTGTGGATTTAAAACCCCTCTATGCTATACGGAACGAGAGATGACATACTTCACTTTTATTTAGGAATATTTATTTTCCTGTAACAATTTTTAGTTTTGTCATGACTTCCACCGAAGTTGGTGCCTCTCCTTGTTCGGGCGGTGTTCGGTGGTCGACATCACCGGCTTTCTAGCCTCCACCGATCTACATGTTTTTTCCATTTGTTTTGTCTTGACTGTACACACCTGGTTCCCATTACGTTTGAATTATTTCCCTTTTTGACCCTCTGGAGCCATCATGGCTTGTGCGTGTTTATTGTTGTCAATCTGGATTTTTGTTGGAAGATTATTTTTGAGTAAAGTTACTATTATTACTCATCTATGTCCTGCGACTGACTCCCCCTTACCCACATCACCTAGACTCTGACAAGTTTTCCTTTTTGTTTGATTATACCTCTTAAGGATCAGTCCCCTTTTTTCCAAATTTTCACTTAGCTCAGGCCCTGAAGCAAGGATATTCATATTCTTGGTACCATTTGAAAGGAAACACTTTGTAATTTGTGTAAATGTGAAAAGAATGTAGGAGAATATAACACAATAGATCTGGTAGAAGATAATACAAAGACAAAACCAACCGTTCTTTTGTATTCTTTTTTGTACCATCTTCTTTGAAATTTAGATTTTGGCCACTAGATGGCAGCAGTGTGTGGGCAAGGTGTTAGACTGATCCAATGAACCATTGCATTTCTACCAAAATGTGCCTAATTTGTTTATTAATAACTTTTTATGTTTAAAAGTGTGCACTCTCCTCAAACAATAGCATGGTATTATTTCACTGTAATAGTTACTGTATATTGAACCGTGCAGTTAGATTTACAAGAATTTAAGCTTTCTGACAACATCATATATGTTTATGTCCTGGGAAATGTTCTTGTTACTTACAACCTCATGCTAATCGAATTAGCCTACATTAGGTCAACCGTCCCGTGGAAGGGACACCGATCCTGAAGAAGTAAAGAAAACAACAACCTCACCCTACTTTAATGAAAACTGGTTCAACATCAATGTGTCTGGTGTCTTCCTTATCGTGGCTTACCATGGCTTATACATCCCTAGACCCAGGAAGACCCAGAGAATGGTAAGATACAGCCCCCAGACCCAGAGAATGGTAAGATACAGCCCTAGACCCAGGAAGACCCAGAGAATGGTAAGATACAGCCCTAGACCCAGGAAGACCCAGAGAATGGTAAGATAGAGCCCTAGACCCAGGAAGACCCAGAGAATGGTAAGATACAGCCCAGACCCAGGAAGACCCAGAGAATGGTAAGATAGAGCCCTAGACCCAGGAAGACCCAGAGAATGGTAAGATAGAGCCCTAGACCCAGGAAGACCCAGAGAATGGTAAGATACAGCCCTAGACCCAGGAAGACCCAGAGAATGGTAAGATACAGCCCTAGACCCAGGAAGACCCAGAGAATGGTAAGATAGAGCCCTAGACCCAGGAAGACCCAGAGAATGGTAAGATAGAGCCCTAGACCCAGGAAGACCCAGAGAATGGTAAGATAGAGCCCTAGACCCAGGAAGACCCAGAGAATGGTAAGATAGAGCCCTAGACCCAGGAAGACCCAGAGAATGGTAAGATACAGCCCTAGACCCAGGAAGACCCAGAGAATCGTGCTTCAGCAAAGGAGCCTATCCATAACAGGTTTCTAAATGGTCTGCTGGTGAGGCTTCTGCATTATTCTCAGTAGACATAGGCCTACCTGCAATTCATACTCCATTTGGCTCATATCCATCCCCATTTCTAAAGAGCGCCCCTGGTCCTGTAACCAAAAAACATGCTCCTCCCAAACAGGCTCTTCAAATGATTCAGTCCTATAACATCATATCAACAGTAGTGGCCATATCTGTCTTATTGACAACGTGCATCACACACACACACGATACAATTCCCTGGAGGCTGGTACTTTATATTAGAGAAGTGAGGCATAAAAGGCTTATACTCGTTGAAGTCAATTACAACAATGTTGACTGTCAACACTCCAAAACAATATTGAGGAAAAATGTGTTTACCGTTGCTATCATTCGTTAATGAAGCCTATGCTATTTAATATAGTACCAATCCACAACGGACCAGGACTAGAATATGCCGTGCCACAGACAAATCGGAGTTGATGACAATGCAAAGACCATCAATCACCTTTCTCGCCACTGCCAGCCATTCCGCTCATAATAACGGCTGTGAAAATAGCTTAAATATTGCTGACACAACCCCAGATCTATATAGCACTACCGCCAGCGTTAGGTTTGTTCAAATAGAGCCCATTATGTTATTGACGGGGAAAGACACCATCACTCTCTAGACACCTCTCTAGACTGTTTCTTGCATATAAAACTCTCTCTTCATCTCCCAGACCTTCCCTCCCAGACTGTTTCCTGCATATAAAACAGTCTCTTCACCTCCCAGACCTTCCTTCCCCAGACTGTTCTCCCCAGACTGTTTCCTAAAACTGTTCATCTGCCAGACCTTCCCTCGCCAGACCTTCCCTCCCCAGACTGCTCTCATATATTTCTTCATATTTAAAAAAAAACCTCCCATACACTCTGTTCTCTCTCTCTCCCCATCTTTTTATTTTTATTTTACCTTTATTTAACTATGCAAGTCAGTTAAGAACAAATTCTTATTTTCAATGACGGCCTAGGAACAGTGGGTTAACTGCCTGTTCAGGGGCAGAACGACAGATTTGTACCTTGTCAGCTCGGGGGTTTGAACTTGCAACCTTCCGATTACTAGTCCAACACTCTAACCACTAGGCTACCCTGCCGCCCATCTCCCTCTCTCCCCCATCTCCCTCTCTCCCCCATCTCCCTCTCTCCCCCATCTCCCTCATCTCCCTCTCTCTCCCCCCATCTCCCTCTCTCTCCCCCCATCTCCCTCCCTCTCCCTCTCTATTTATCCCTCTCGCGCCCTTTCTTTCTCTCTGTCTCTCTATTCCCCCCTCTCTCTCTGTCCCTCTCTCTATCCCTCTCTCTCTGTCCCTTTCTCTCTGTCCCTCTCTCTATACCTCCCTCTCTCTCTATCCCTCTCTCTCTGTCCCTCTCTCTCTCTCTCTCTCTCTCTGTCCCTATCTCCTTTCCTCTCTCTCTCTCTCTCTCTCTCTCTCTCTCTCTCTGCCCCTCTCTCTCTCTCTCTCTCTCTCTGCCCCTCTCTCTGCCCCTCTCTCTCTCTCTCTCTCTCTCTCTCTCTCTCTCTCTCTGCCCCTCTCTCTCTGTCTCTATCTCTCTCTGTCCCTCTCTCTCCCCCCATCTCCCTCTCTCTCCCCCCATCTCCCTCCCTCTCCCTCTCTATTTATCCCTCTCGCGCCCTTTCTTTCTCTCTGTCTCTCTATTCCCCCCTCTCTCTCTGTCCCTCTCTCTATCCCTCTCTCTCTGTCCCTTTCTCTCTGTCCCTCTCTCTATACCTCCCTCTCTCTCTATCCCTCTCTCTCTGTCCCTCTCTCTCTCTCTCTCTCTCTCTCTCTGTCCCTATCTCCTTTCCTCTCTCTCTCTCTCTCTCTCTCTCTCTCTCTCTCTCTCTCTCTCTCTCTCTCTCTCTGCCCCTCTCTCTCTCTCTCTCTCTCTCTCTGCCCCTCTCTCTGCCCCTCTCTCTCTCTCTCTCTCTCTCTCTCTCTCTCTCTCTCTCTCTCTCTCTCTCTCTCTCTCTCTCTCTGTCCCTCTCTCTCTCTCTGTCCCTCTGTCCCTCTCTCTCTCTGTCCCTCTCTCTCTCTCTCTGTCCCTCTCTCTCTCTCTCTCTCTCTCTCTGTCCCTCTCTCTCTCTCTCTCTCTCTCTCTCTGTCCCTCTCTCTCTGTCCCTCTCTCTCTGTCCCTCTCTCTCTGTCCCTCTCTCTCTGTCCCTCTCTCTCTCTCTCTCTGTCCCTCTCTCTCTGTCCCTCTCTCTCTGTCCCTCTCTCTCTCTCTGTCCCTCTCGCTATACCTCCCTCTCTTACTCACTCCCTCTCTACATATCTCTCCTTCTCTCTTCTCATATATCTCAATTCAAAGGGCTTTATTGGCATGGGAAACATAGGTTACATTGCCAAAGCAAGTGAAATAGATAAACAAAAGTGAAGTAAACAATAAAATAATAATAATTAACAGTAAACATTACACTCACAGAAGTTACAAAAGAATAAAGACATGTCAAATGTCATATTTGGTAAATACACAATGTTGTAACGATGTGCAAATAGTTAAAGTACAAAAGGGAAAATAAATAAACATAAATATGGGTTGTATTTACAATGGTGTTTGTTCTTCACTGGTTGCCCTTTTCTTGTGGCAACAGGTCACAAATCTTGCTGCTGTGATGTCACACTGTGGTATTTCACCCAGTAGATATGGGAGTTTATCAAAATCAGGTTTGTTTTAGAATTCTTTGTGGATCTGTATAATCTAGGGGAAATAAATGTCTCTAATATGGTCATACATTTGGCAGGAGGTTAGGAAGTGCAGATCAGTTTCCACCTCATTTTGTGGGCAGTGTGCACATAGCCTGTCTTCTCTTGAGAGCCAGGTCTGCCTATGGCGGCATCTCTCAATAGCAAGGCTATGATCACGGAGTCTGTATATACAGTCAAAGCTGGATCTGTAGTCAAAGCATTCCTTAATATTGGGTCACTGTGTACTCTCTGTTTAGGGCGAAATAGCATTTTCGTTTGCTCTGTTATTTCGGAAAATTCTTTACAATGTGTCAAGTAACTATTTTGTTTTCTCATGGTTTGGTTGGGTCTAATTGTGCTGCTGTCCTGGGGCTCTGATGGAGCTCCAGGACCAGCTTGCTTAGGGGACTCTTCTCCAGGTTCATCTCTCTGTAGGTGATGGCTTTGTTATGGAAGGTTTGGGAATCACTTCCTTTTAGGTGGTTGTAGAATTTAACGTCTCTTTTCTGGATTTTGATCATTTACAGGTATTGGCCTAATTCTGCTCTGCATGCATTATTTGGTGTTTTACGTTGTAAACTGAGGATATTTTTGCAGATTTCTGCGTGCAGAGTCTCAATTTGGTGTTTGTCCCATTTAGTCAATTCTTGGTTGGTGAGCGGACCCCAAAACCTCACAACCATAAAGGGTATTGAGTTATACAACTGATTCATGTATTTTTTGCCAGATCCTCATTGGTATGTCGAATTTTATGTTCGTAGTGATGGCATAGAAGGCACTTCTTGCCTTGTCTCTCAGATCGTTCACAGCTTTGTGGAAGTTACCTCTGGCGCTGATGTTTTGGCTGTGGTATTCATAGTTTTGTGTGCTCTAGGGCAACAGTGTGTAGATTTAATTTGTTTTTGTGGTCCTTGCAACTTATTTTTGTCTTACTTAGATTTACTGTCAGGGCCCAGGTCTGACAGAATCTGTGCCGAAAATCTAGGTGCTGCTGTTGGCCCTCCTTGGTTGGTGACAGAAGCACCTGATCATCAACAAACAGTAGACATTTGACTTCAGATCCTAGTAGGATGAGGCCGGGTGCTGCAGACTGTTCTAGTGCCCTCGCCAATTCTTTGATATACACTACCGTTCAAAAGTTTGGGGACACTTAAAAATGTTCTTGTTTTTGAAAGAAAAGCACATTTTCGGTCCACTAAAATAACATCAAATTGATCAGAAATAGAGTGTAGACCTTGTTAATGTTGTAAATGACCATTGTAGTTAGAAACGGCAGATTTTTTATAATCATTTTCAGCAACCATCACTCCTGTGTTCCAATGGCATGTTGTGTTAGTTAATCCAAGTTTATAATTTTAAAAGGCTAATTGATCATTTTGCAATTATGTTAGCACAGCTGAAAACTGTTGTTCTGATTATTAAAGGAATAAAACTGGCCTTCTTTAGACTAGTTTCTTTAGACTCTAGAGTGTCTGGAGCATCAGCATTTGTGGGTTCAATTACAGGCTCAAAATGGCCAGAAACAAATAACTTTTTTCTGAAACTCATCAGTCTATTCTTGTTCTGAGAAATGAAGGCTTTTCCATGAGAGAAATTGCCAAGAAACTGAAGATCTTGTACAACACTGTGCACTACTTTACCTTCACTATAATGTTCCTCAGGACTGCACATGAGCTAATGGAGAGGAGGCAGTAACCAGAACGTTCCTCAGGACTGCACATTAACTAATGGAGAGGAGGCAGTAACCAGAACGTTCCTCAGGACTGCACATTAACTAATGGAGAGGAGGCAGTAACCAGAACGTTCCTCAGGACTATACATTAACTAATGGAGAGGAGGCAGTAACCAGAACGTTCCTCAGGACTGCATATTAACTAATGGAGAGGAGGCAGTAACCAGAACCTTCCTCAGGACTGCATATTAACTAATGGAGAGGAGGCAGTAACCAGAACGTTCCTCAGGACTGCATATTAACTAATGGAGAGGAGGCAGTAACCAGAACGTTCCACAGGACTGCATATTAACTAATGGAGAGGAGGCAGTAACCAGAACGTTCCACAGGACTGCACATTAACTAATGGAGAGGAGGCAGTAACCAGAACGTTCCTCAGGACTGCATATTAACTAATGGAGAGGAGGCAGTAACCAGAACGTTCCTCAGGACTGCATATTAACTAATGGAGAGGAGGCAGTAACCAGAACGTTCCTCAGGATTGCATATTAACTAATGGAGAGGAGGCAGTAACCAGAACGTTCCTCAGGACTGCATATTAACTAATGGAGAGGAGGCAGTAACCAGAACGTTCCTCAGGACTGCATATTAACTAATGGAGAGGAGGCAGTAACCAGAACGAAGCAACATGGCTGCAAGCTGAGAGACTGACCTACACATCAACACAGCTCAGTAACAAACAGACAGCAAGGACAAACAGACAGCAAGGACAAACAGACAGCAAGGACAAACAGACAGCAAGGACAAACAGACAGCAAGAACAAACAGACAGCAAGGACAATCAGACAGCTCAGTAACAAACAGACAGCAAGGACAAACAGACAGCAAGGACAAACAGACAGCAAGGACAAACAGACAGCAAGGACAAACAGACAGCTCAGTAACAAACAGACAGCTCAGTAACAAACAGACAGCAAGGACAAACAGACAGCAAGGACAAACAGACAGCTCAGTAACAAACAGACAGCAAGGACAAACAGACAGCAAGGGCAAACAGACAGCAAGGACAAACAGACAGCAAGGACAAACAGACAGCAATGACAAACAGACAAGGAGAAAATCAGAAGAAGTTATAAACAGAAACATCTAATGCAGTGGGCGGAGCAACACCAATATTGAGGAGATTTCATGCTATTCTGTTATTTCATATCCCAACAATATATAATATCAGTAAGCAAACAATTTCATTTAATACAAAATAGCTTGATGTAATAAAAATATGTGGTCGTTTTCCCATTGCATTGTTGTTTAGCTACATTCTTGTAGAGTAAAGCAGCTTCCTAATGCAGCTGTTCAAGCCTTCGCTCAGTGCTTTCTGCGTGTTTGGCTCAGGGTGCTGTCATTCATGGGGACACTATGTCACAGCAGTACCTGCTGAGAGAGCTGGCCAGCAAAAAGCCAATCTTTAGTGCTCCATTGATTTACAGAAGGCTAATTGACCATTGGCCACAGATAAATCAACATCTTATGCCCGGTAACTGTCATAGGACTGATGTGATAGCAAGGTACCACGCACTGTTACCACTTCGTCAAGCTAGGTAGCTTAGCTAGCTGAAACATATCGACTAGCTTAGCTATCCCCAACCAAATCATTTTCAAACTTAGGAAATGTGGTAAATGTTAAGATAACCCTCATTAGCCACCTAAACTTAAAAACATGTCCATCCATTAAAATAAAGCAAGCTGGAAAAGAAGATTAAAGTCCAGTGGATCATGGAGCAGTAGCTAACAGTAGCTAGCAGTAGCTAACAGTAGCTAGCAGTAGCTAGCAGTAGCTAACAGTAGCTAACAGTAGCTAGCAGTAGCTAACAGTAGCTAGCAGTAGCTAACAGTAGCTAGCAGTAGCTAACAGTAGCTAACATTTGTTTTGAGGTAGACTAGCTAAATTGGTATATTGTAATTATTTTGCCACTATGGCCTCTTTATTGCCTTTACCTCCCTTATCTTACCTCATTTGCACACGCAGGTATATCGACTTTTTCTACTGTATTATCGACTGTATGTTTTGTTTTATTCCATGTGTAACTCTGTGTTGTTTTTGTCGAACTGCTTTGCTTTATCTTGGCCAGGTCACAATTGTAAATGAGAACTTGTTCTCAACTGGCCTACCTGGTTAAATAAAGGTGAAATATATATATATATATATATTTAAATAACCTGTAGACTACATGTGTTATTGTTGACTGTAATACCCTTGGAAGCACATGTAGAGGAAGTGTTAGGTTTAACTACACCATAATTTGCAAATAAATTCATAAAAAATCCTACAATGTGATTTTCTGGATTTTTTTCTCATTTTGTCTGTCATAGTTGAAGTGTACCTATGATGAAAATTACAGGCCTCTCTCATCTTTTTAAGTGGGAGAACTTGCACAATTGGTGGCTGACTAAATACTTTTTTGCCCCAATGTATATCTGATGGAACTGGAGCTATGCAATAAATGAAGCCAGGGAATAATTAGCAGTATATATTTAGCTTATTGTTAACTGGGCCCGTTTGTAACAGGCAGGCAGACACACTCAGTGTTGCAACATGGAAGATCGATTACTAGCTTGTTTACTTTATAAAAATACGTTAGACTACCGTGGTCTACCTACAGTAGCTACTCTGTAAATGTATTTATATGTAACTTTTATTTAACCTTTATTTATGTAGACCTGTCAGTTAAGAACTCATTCTTATTTACAATCACGGCCTACACCGGCCAAACCCGGACAACGCTGGGACAATATGGGACTCCCAATCACGGCCTACACCGGCCAAACCCGGACAACGCTGGGACAATATGGGACTCCCAATCACGGCCTACACCGTCCAAACCCGGACAATATGAGACTCTCAGTCACAGCCTACACCGGCCAAACCCGGACAACGCTGGGACAATATGGGACTCCCAATCACGGCCTACACCGGCCAAACCCGGACGACGCTGGGACAATATGGGACTCCCAATCACGGCCTACACCGTCCAAACCCGGACAATATGAGACTCCCAGTCACAGCCTACACCGGCCAAACCCGGACAACGCTGGGACAATATGGGACTCCCAATCACAGCCTACACCGGCCAAACCCGGACAGCGCTGGGACAATATGGGACTCCCAATCACGGCCTACACCGTCCAAACCCGGACAATATGAGACTCCCAATCACAGCCTACACCGGCCAAACCCGGACAACGCTGGGACAATATGGGACTCCCAATCACGGCCTACACCGGCCAAACCCGGACAACGCTGGGACAATATGGGACTCCCAATCACGGCCTACACCGTCCAAACCCGGACAATATGAGACTCCCAGTCACAGCCACACCCGGACAATGCCGGGACAATATGGGACTCCCAATCACGGCCTACACCGGCCAAACCCGGACAACGCTGGGACAATATGGGACTCCCAATCACGGCCTACACCGTCCAAACCCGGACAATATGAGACTCCCAGTCACAGCCTACACCGGCCAAACCCGGACAACGCTGGGACAATATGGGACTCCCAATCACGGCCTACACCTGCCAAACCCGGACAACGCTGGGACAATATGGGACTCCCAATCACGGCCTACACCGTCCAAACCCGGACAATATGAGACTCCCAGTCACAGCCTACACTGGCCAAACCCGGACAACGCTGGGACAATATGGGACTCCCAATCACAGCCTACACCGGCCAAACCCGGACAGCGCTGACAATATGGGACTCCCAATCACGGCCTACACCGTCCAAACCCGGACAATATGAGACTCCCAATCACAGCCTACACCGGCCAAACCCGGACAACGCTGGGACAATATGGGACTCCCAATCACAGCCTACACCGGCCAAACCCGGACAGAGCTGGGACAATATGGGACTCCCAATCACAGCCTACACCGTCCAAACCCGGACAATATGAGACTCCCAATCACAGCCTACACCGGCCAAACCCAGACAACGCTGGGACAATATGGGACTCCCAATCACAGCCTACACCGGCCAAACCCGGACAGCGCTGGGACAATATGGGACTCCCAATCACAGCCTACAACGGCCAAACCCGGACAGCGCTGGGACAATATGGGACTCCCAATCACAGCCTACACCGGCCAAACCCGGACAGCGCTGGGACAATATGGGACTCCCAATCACGGCCTACACCGTCCAAACCCGGACAATATGAGACTCCCAATCACAGCCTACACCGGCCAAACCCGGACAACGCTGGGACAATATGGGACTCCCAATCACAGCCTACACCGGCCAAACCCGGACAGCGCTGGGACAATATGGGACTCCCAATCACAGCCTACACCGGCCAAACCCGGACAACGCTGGGACAATATGGTACTCCCAATCACAGCCTACACTGGCCAAACCCGGACAGCGCTGGGACAATATGGGACTCCCAATCACAGCCTACACCGACCAAACCCGGACAACGCTGGGACAATATGGGACTCCCAATCACGGCCTACACCGGCCAAACCCGGACAACGCTGGGACAATATGAGACTCCCAATCACGGCCTACACTGGCCAAACCCGGACAATATGAGACTCCCAATCACGGCCTACACCAGCCAAACCTGGACAATATGAGACTCCCAATCACGGCCTACACCGGCCAAACCCGGACAATATGAGACTCCCAATCACGGCCTACACTGGCCAAACCCGGACAGCGCTGGGACAATATGAGACTCCCAATCACAGCCTACACCGGCCAAACCCGGACAGCGCTGGGACAATATGGGACTCCCAATCACGGCCTACACCGTCCAAACCCGGACAATATCAGACTCCCAATCACAGCCTACACCGGCCAAACCCGGACAACGCTGGGACAATATGGGACTCCCAATCACAGCCTACACCGGCCAAACCCGGACAGCGCTGGGACAATATGGGACTCCCAATCACAGCCTACACCGGCCAAACCCGGACAACGCTGGGACAATATGGGACTCCCAATCACAGCCTACACTGGCCAAACCCGGACAGCGCTGGGACAATATGGGACTCCCAATCACAGCCTACACCGACCAAACCCGGACAACGCTGGGACAATATGGGACTCCCAATCACAGCCTACACTGGCCAAACCCGGACAGCGCTGGGACAATATGGGACTCCCAATCACAGCCTACACCGACCAAACCTGGACAACGCTGGGACAATATGGGACTCCCAATCACGGCCTACACCGGCCAAACCCGGACAACGCTGGGACAATATGAGACTCCCAATCACGGCCTACACTGGCCAAACCCGGACAATATGAGACTCCCAATCACGGCCTACACCGGCCAAACCTGGACAATATGAGACTCCCAATCACGGCCTACACCGGCCAAACCCGGACAATATGAGACTCCCAATCACGGCCTACACTGGCCAAACCCGGACAGCGCTGGGACAATATGAGACTCCCAATCACAGCCTACACCGGCCAAACCCGGACAGCTCTGGGACAATATGGGACTCCCAATCACAGCCTACAACGGCCAAACCCGGACAGCGCTGGGACAATATGGGACTCCCAATCACAGCCTACACCGGCCAAACCCGGACAGCGCTGGGACAATATGGGACTCCCAATCACGGCCTACACCGTCCAAACCCGGACAATATGAGACTCCCAATCACAGCCTACACCGGCCAAACCCGGACAAAGCTGGGACAATATGGGACTCCCAATCACAGCCTACACCGGCCAAACCCGGACAGCGCTGGGACAATATGGGACTCCCAATCACAGCCTACACCGGCCAAACCCGGACAACGCTGGGACAATATGGGACTCCCAATCACAGCCTACACCGGCCAAACCCGGACAGCGCTGGGACAATATGGGACTCCCAATCACGGCCTACACCGGCCAAACCCGGACAACGCTTGGACAATATGAGACTCCCAATCACGGCCTACACTGGCCAAACCCGGACAATATGAGACTCCCAATCACGGCCTACACCGGCCAAACCTGGACAATATGAGACTCCCAATCACGGCCTACACCGGCCAAACCCGGACAATATGAGACTCCCAATCACGGCCTACACTGGCCAAACCCGGACAGCGCTGGGACAATATGAGACTCCCAATCACAGCCTACACCGGCCAAACCCGGACAGCGCTGGGACAATATGGGACTCCCAATCACAGCCTACAACGGCCAAACCCGGACAACGCTGGGACAATATGGGACTCCCAATCACAGCCTACACCGGCCAAACCCGGACAGCGCTGGGACAATATGGGACTCCCAATCACGGCCTACACCGTCCAAACCCGGACAATATGAGACTCCCAATCACAGCCTACACCGGCCAAACCCGGACAACGCTGGGACAATATGGGACTCCCAATCACAGCCTACACCGACCAATCCCGGACAGCGCTGGGACAATATGGGACTCCCAATCACAGCCTACACCGGCCAAACCCGGACAATGCTGGGACAATATGAGACTCCCAATCACGGCCTACACTGGCCAAACCCGGACAATATGAGACTCCCAATCACGGCCTACACCGGCCAAACCCGGACAGCGCTGGGACAATATGAGACTCCCCAATCACGGCCTACACTGGCCAAACCCGGACAATATGAGACTCCCAATCACAGCCTACACTGGCCAAACCCGGACAGCGCTGGGACAATATGAGACTCCCAATCACGGCCTACACCGTCCAAACCCAGACAACGCTGGGACAATATGAGACTCCCAATCACGGCCTACACCGGCCAAACCCGGACAGCGCTGGGACAATATGAGACTCCCCAATCACGGCCTACACCGGCCAAACCCGGACAATATGAGACTCCCAATCACGGCCTACACCGGCCAAACCCGGACAGCGCTGGGACAATATGAGACTCCCCAATCACGGCCTACACCGGCCAAACCCGGACAATATGAGACTCCCAATCACGGCCTACACTGGCCAAACCCGGACAGCGCTGGGACAATATGAGACTCCCAATCACAGCCTACACCGGCCAAACCCGGACAGCGCTGGGACAATATGGGACTCCCAATCACAGCCTACAACGGCCAAACCCGGACAGCGCTGGGACAATATGGGACTCCCAATCACAGCCTACACCGGCCAAACCCGGACAGCGCTGGGACAATATGGGACTCCCAATCACGGCCTACACCGTCCAAACCCGGACAATATGAGACTCCCAATCACAGCCTACACCGGCCAAACCCGGACAACGCTGGGACAATATGGGACTCCCAATCACAGCCTACACCGACCAAACCCGGACAGCGCTGGGACAATATGGGACTCCCAATCACAGCCTACACCGGCCAAACCCGGACAACTCTGGGACAATATGGGACTCCCAATCACAGCCTACACTGGCCAAACCCGGACAGCGCTGGGACAATATGGGACTCCCAATCACAGCCTACACCGACCAAACCCGGACAGCGCTGGGACAATATGGGACTCCCAATCACGGCCTACACCGGCCAAACCCGGACAACGCTGGGACAATATGAGACTCCCAATCACGGCCTACACTGGCCAAACCCGGACAATATGAGACTCCCAATCACGGCCTACACCGGCCAAACCTGGACAATATGAGACTCCCAATCACGGCCTACACCGGCCAAACCCGGACAATATGAGACTCCCAATCACGGCCTACACTGGCCAAACCCGGACAGCGCTGGGACAATATGAGACTCCCAATCACAGCCTACACCGGCCAAACCCGGACAGCGCTGGGACAATATGGGACTCCCAATCACGGCCTACACCGTCCAAACCTGGACAATATCAGACTCCCAATCACAGCCTACACCGTCCAAACCCAGACAACGCTGGGACAATATGAGACTCCCAATCACGGCCTACACCGGCCAAACCCGGACAGCGCTGGGACAATATGAGACTCCCCAATCACGGCCTACACCGGCCAAACCCGGACAATATGAGACTCCCAATCACGGCCTACACCGGCCAAACCCGGACAGCGCTGGGACAATATGAGACTCCCCAATCACGGCCTACACCGGCCAAACCCGGACAATATGAGACTCCCAATCACGGCCTACACTGGCCAAACCCGGACAGCGCTGGGACAATATGAGACTCCCAATCACAGCCTACACCGGCCAAACCCGGACAGCGCTGGGACAATATGGGACTCCCAATCACAGCCTACAACGGCCAAACCCGGACAGCGCTGGGACAATATGGGACTCCCAATCACAGCCTACACCGGCCAAACCCGGACAGCGCTGGGACAATATGGGACTCCCAATCACGGCCTACACCGTCCAAACCCGGACAATATGAGACTCCCAATCACAGCCTACACCGGCCAAACCCGGACAACGCTGGGACAATATGGGACTCCCAATCACAGCCTACACCGACCAAACCCGGACAGCGCTGGGACAATATGGGACTCCCAATCACAGCCTACACCGGCCAAACCCGGACAACTCTGGGACAATATGGGACTCCCAATCACAGCCTACACTGGCCAAACCCGGACAGCGCTGGGACAATATGGGACTCCCAATCACAGCCTACACCGACCAAACCCGGACAGCGCTGGGACAATATGGGACTCCCAATCACGGCCTACACCGGCCAAACCCGGACAACGCTGGGACAATATGAGACTCCCAATCACGGCCTACACTGGCCAAACCCGGACAATATGAGACTCCCAATCACGGCCTACACCGGCCAAACCTGGACAATATGAGACTCCCAATCACGGCCTACACCGGCCAAACCCGGACAATATGAGACTCCCAATCACGGCCTACACTGGCCAAACCCGGACAGCGCTGGGACAATATGAGACTCCCAATCACAGCCTACACCGGCCAAACCCGGACAGCGCTGGGACAATATGGGACTCCCAATCACGGCCTACACCGTCCAAACCTGGACAATATCAGACTCCCAATCACAGCCTACACCGGCCAAACCCGGACAACGCTGGGACAATATGGGACTCCCAATCACAGCCTACACCGGCCAAACCCGGACAGCGCTGGGACAATATGGGACTCCCAAACACGGCCTACACCGTCCAAACCCGGAAAACGCTGGCACAATATGGGACTCCCAATCACAGCCTACACCGGCCAAACCCGGACAGCGCTGGGACAATATGGGACTCCCAATCACAGCCTACACCGACCAAACCCGGACAACGCTGGGACAATATGGGACTCCCAATCACGGCCTACACCGGCCAAACCCGGACAATGCTGGGACAATATGAGACTCCCAATCACGGCCTACACTGGCCAAACCCGGACAATATGAGACTCCCAATCACGGCCTACACCGGCCAAACCCGGACAGCGCTGGGACAATACGAGACTCCCAATCACGGCCTACACCGTCCAAACCCAGACAATATGAGACTCCCAATCACGGCCTACACCGGCCAAACCCAGACAACGCTGGGACAATATGACACTCCCAATCACGGCCTACACCGGCCAAACCCAGACAACGCTGGGACAATCTCACGCCGCCCTATGGGACTCCCAATCACGGCAGATTGTGATACAGCCTGAATTCGAACCAGGGTGTCTGTAGTGACGTCCCAAGCATTGAGATGCAGTGCCTTAGAATGCTGCGCCACTCGGGAGTAAGTATGCTCCACTACCGTGGTCTTCCTAGTTAGCCTACTCTATAAAGTATGCTCCACTACCGTGGTCTTCCTAGTTAGTCTACTCTATAAAGTATGCCCCACTACCGTGGTCTTCTTATCTAGCCTACTCTATAAAGTATGCCCCACTACCGTGGTCTTCCTAGCTAGTCTACTCTATAAAGTATGCTCCACTATTGTGGTCTTCTGTGCAATAAGAGTTTAAGATATGTGAAGTAGCCATAAACTGATCATAACCCAAATTTGAGAATGTTTGTGTGTGTGACTCAAAACTTGATGAGTTAACATTGTATTTAAGGCTGTGCTGTGCTTGATGCGTAGGAGCTTTGTTGATCGACTTTGCCCTACCAATATTTTCATGTAGGCTGGGGTCAAAGTTCCTTACTAAATGCAGAAACAGCTTTCGATATACTCAAGTATTTCACTGACTTCCAAGCATATCTGAATTCACTGAATCATGATATAAAGATTATAAAGGTAAATCCTAGATGTGTAATCCTTTCAGGAAAAAAATTGAAAAAATACTGAAATGCCAAAGATTTTAATCCTTCAGTATTTCACAGTTGTACATGTACTAGTTATTTTTTAAGGGCAACACTACTTCAGTAAAGCCTGCAGGCATCATAATGCATTGTAAGACCTAGAGACTCATGCCACTCCTCAAATGTTTGTCATGACAAGGAGTGGCATGGTGGCGTAAACAGACTGGTACCCAGGCTAAGGACCTAGAAGTATAACCTAGTAAAAGTAGGTAAAACCGCTCGGTGAGGTTCGCCTACCTAGAGCTGTTCTGGCTGGTGTGGCGTCTTTCTTAATCCAGAAGGAGACCCAGGAGAGCACCACGGTGAGGATACATGGGATGTAGGTCTGGATGGTGAAGTAGCCCATCCTTCTGCTCAGGTCAAAGAACACTGTCATCACTATGTAATCACCTGGGGAGAAGAGGAGAACATGGACTGAATGGCTTGAGCCCTATTACCCAGAGAGATGAAAGGAGAACAACATGGACTGAATGGCATGAACCCTATTACCCGGAGAGATGAAAGGAGGACAACATGGACTGAATGGCTTGGACCCTATCACCTGGGGAGAGGAGAGGAGAAGAACATGGACTGAATGGCTTGGACCTCATCACCTGGGGAGAGGAGAGGAACATGGACTGAATGGCTTGGACCTCATCACCTGGGGAGAGAAGTCGACAAAATGGATTGGATGGCTTGGACCCTATTACCTGGGGAGAGCAGAGGAAGACAACATGGACTGCATGGCTTGAACCCTATTACCTGGGGAGAGGAGAGGTGTAAAACCGACTGCATGGCTTGGACCTTATCACCTGTCCAGTGAGAGAACCAGCATTGACTAGAACAGGCCACAGCAGTAGAAACAGCATGGACTAGAAAGTCCACAGGAGTAAAACCAACATGGACTGAAACCATGACAGTATTAGAACCAACATGGACTGAAACCATGACAGTAGTAGATCCAACATGGACTGAAACCATGACAGTAGTAGATCCAACATGGACTGAAACCATGACAGTATTAGAACCAACATGGACTGAAACCATGACAGTAGTAGATCCAACATGGACTGAAACCATGACAGTATTAGAACCTACATGGACTGAAACCATGACAGTAGTAGATCCAACATGGACTGAAACCATGACAGTATTAGAACCAACATGGACTGAAACCATGACAGTAGTAGATCCAACATGGACTGAAACCATGACAGTAGTAGATCCAACATGGACTGAAACCATGACAGCAGTAGATCTAACATGGACTGAAACCATGACAGTAGTAGATCCAACATGGTCTGAAACCATGACAGTAGTAGATCCAATATGGACTGAAACCATGACAGTATTAGAACCTACATGGACTGAAACCATGACAGTAGTAGATCCAATATGGACTGAAACCATGACAGTATTAGAACCAACATGGACTGAAACCACGACAGTAGTAGATCCAACATGGACTGAAACCATGACAGTAGTAGATCTAACATGGACTGAAACCATGACAGTAGTAGATCCAATATGGACTGAAACCATGACAGTAGTAGATCCAACATGGACTGAAACCATGACAGTATTAGAACCAACATGGACTGAAACCATGACAGTAGTAGATCTAACATGGACTGAAACCATGACAGTAGTAGATCCAATATGGACTGAAACCATGACAGTATTAGATCCAACATGGACTGAAGCCATGACAGTAGTAGATCCAACATGGACTGAAACCATGACAGTAGTAGATCTAACATGGACTGAAACCATGACAGTAGTAGATCCAATATGGACTGAAACCATGACAGTAGTAGATCCAACATGGACTGAAACCATGACAGTAGTAGATCTAACATGGACTGAAACCATGACAGTAGTAGAACCAACATGGACTGAAACCATGACAGTAGTAGATCTAACATGGACTGAAACCATGACAGCAGTAGATCTAACATGGACTGAAACCATGACAGTAGTAGATCCAACATGGACTCAAACCATGACAGTAGTAGATCCAACATGGACTCAAACCATGACAGCAGTAGATCCAATATGGACTGAAACCATGACAGTAGTAGATCTAACATGGACTGAAACCATGACAGTATTAGAACCTACATGGACTGAAACCATGACAGCAGTAGATCTAACATGGACTGAAACCATGACAGTAGTAGATCCAACATGGACTGAAACCATGACAGTAGTAGATCCAACATGGACTCAAACCATGACAGCAGTAGATCCAATATGGACTGAAACCATGACAGTAGTAGATCCAATATGGACTGAAACCATGACAGCAGTAGATCCAACATGGACTGAAACCATGACAGTAGTAGATCCAACATGGACTGAAACCATGACAGCAGTAGATCCAACATGGACTGAAACCATGACAGTAGTAGATCCAATATGGACTGAAACCATGACAGCAGTAGATCCAATATGGACTGAAACCATGACAGTAGTAGAACCAACATGGACTGAAACCATGACAGTAGTAGATCCAATATGGACTGAAACCATGACAGCAGTAGATCCAATATGAACTGAAACCATGACAGTAGTAGAACCAACATGGACTGAAACCATGACAGTAGTAGATCCAATATGAACTGAAACCATGACAGTAGTAGAACCAACATGGACTGAAACCATGACAGTAGTAGATCCAACATGGACTGAAACCATGACAGTAGTAGATCCAATATGGACTGAAACCATGACAGCAGTAGATCCAATATGGACTGAAACCATGACAGTAGTAGAACCAACATGGACTGAAACCATGACAGCAGTAGATCCAACATGGACTGAAACCATGACAGTAGTAGAACCAACATGGACTGAAACCATGACAGTAGTAGAACCAACATGGACTGAAACCATGACAGTAGTAGAACCAACATGGACTGAAACCATGACAGTAGTAGATCCAACATGGACTGAAACCATGACAGTAGTAGATCCAATATGGACTGAAACCATGACAGCAGTAGATCCAATATGGACTGAAACCATGACAGTAGTAGATCCAATATGGACTGAAACCATGACAGTAGTAGAACCAACATGGACTGAAACCATGACAGTAGTAGATCCAATATGGACTGAAACCATGACAGTAGTAGAACCAACATGGACTGAAACCATGACAGCAGTAGATCCAATATGGACTGAAACCATGACAGCAGTAGATCTAACATGGACTGAAACCATGACAGTAGTAGAACCAACATGGACTGAAACCATGACAGCAGTAGATCTAACATGGACTGAAACCATGACAGTAGTAGAACCAACATGGACTGAAACCATGACAGTAGTAGATCCAATATGGACTGAAACCATGACAGTAGTAGATCTAACATGGACTGAAACCATGACAGCAGTAGATCTAACATGGACTGAAACCATGACAGTAGTAGATCCAATATGGACTGAAACCATGACAGTAGTAGAACCAACAAATCTATTCAAAGATCCAATGCAGCCATTTTGTTTCTCAATATCAAATAATTTCCATGTAACAAAAGTTACTTTATTGTTTTAAATTAAAATGGTAAAATGACATTTTTTGCATCTTAGCAAAGAACAATTTCTCCAGCAAGAATATGGGAGTGGTATTGAAATTTACGCAATTATTAACCAGACGAAAATGGAGGGGCGTCATGCTTTTTCAATTTCACTCAGGGGAGGGTTTTGTATGTTTTTATCTCTCTCTCTCTCTCGCTGAGCATTTCGCTTTTGCCTTTCCATTGACTGTTTGATCAGTCACTCTCTGTGCTTGGTGTATCCAGAATGTTGGCGTGTAGAGTGTCTGGCGAATAGCGTAGCGCTTGTAGTGATGATGTAGGGAGCTAACGTGCAACAGAAATGCTGTGTTCCAAACAACTGGGAACTCGGAAATCTCTGACTTCAGACTTCAGTGCGTTCAAGACAACTAAGAACTCGGGGGAAACGATTTGAACTAGTTTTTATTTATTTATTGAGTTCCCTTTTGTCTTGAAAGCACAAAAAAACTCTGGTTGCACAATTATGCAAGGACCAGAGCTCGTGAAAAATTATATTTAAGGGTTTCTTGCAGTCTCTGTCTGCTGAAGAGTCTATAAAAGTTCAATGGAATTTTGGAGTCAAAAAGAGATTGTTCCTCAATGCGGAGAAAAGTCAAATGGATTAAATTGGGTGTTGGAGAAGTTGCTACCGAATGGGGAGGACAACAGTCTGTGGATTTGGGGAGTTTCTCCCATTCTTCTCTGCAGATCCTCTCAAGCTCTGTCAGGTTTGATGGGGAGCATTGCTGCACAGCTATTTTCAGGTCTCTCCAGAGATGTTCGATCAAGTTTAAGTCCGGGCTCTGGCTGGGCCTCTTACTCTTACGAATTGCTAAGGGTAAACTCTGCAAGAGATGTCAGTTTAGAGGGATAGAGAGATAGTGACCAGCAAGAGACAGGGTATCAGTTAACATCTTTATTCATGACTCAGAACACTCACATACACATTCATTAAAATACATTATTACCAAATATAACACTAACGGTAGACAACCTTACCTGCTGTTGTCTTGACTATGTGTGAGGTGTTGCGTAGTCCCATGAAGTCAAACTGATAGAGTCTCCAGGACCTCTGGTCTGATGTCTCCACAGAGTTCTTCCTCCACTTGTAAATCATCTCATCTCTCGGGTAGCCATCTGGAATTACACAGAGCAGGTTAATGAGGTGTGACTACCCATCTGGAATGACACAGAGCAGGTTAATGAGGTGGGACATACCCATCTGGAATTACACAGAGCAGGTTAATGAGGTGTGAATACCCATCTGGAATTACACAGAGCAGGTTAATGAGGTGTGACTAGCCATCTGGAATTACACAGAGCAGGTTAATGAGGTGTGACTAGCCATCTGGAATTACACAGAGCAGGTTAATGAGGCGTGACTACCCATCTGGAATGACACAGAGCAGGTTAATGAGGCGTGACTACCCATCTGGAATTAGACAGAGCAGGTTAATGAGGCGTGACTACCCATCTGGAATTACACAAAGCAGGTTAATGAGGCGTGGCTACCCATCTGGAATGACACAAAGCAGGTTAATGAGGCGTGACTACCCATCTGGAATTACACAGAGCAGGTTAATGAGGTGTGACTGCCCATCTGGAATTACACAGAGCAGGTTAATGAGGTGTGACCACCCATCTGGAATTACACAAAGCAGGTTAATGAGGCGTGACTACCCATCTGGAATTACACAAAGCAGGTTAATGAGGCGTGACTACCCATCTGGAATTACACAGAGCAGGTTAATGAGGTGTGACTGCCCATCTGGAATTACACAGAGCAGGTTAATGAGGTGTGACCACCCATCTGGAATGACACAGAGCAGGATAATGAGGTGTGACTACCCATCTGGAATTACACAGAGCAGGATAATGAGGTGTGACTACCCATCTGGAATTACACAGAGCAGGTTAATGAGGTGTGACTGCCCATCTGGAATTACACAGAGAAGGTTAATGAGGTGTGACCACCCATCTGGAATTACACAGAGCAGGTTAATGAGGTGTGACTACCCATCTGGAATGACACAGAGCAGGTTAATGAGGCGTGACTACCCATCTGGAATTAGACAGAGCAGGTTAATGAGGTGTGACTACCCATCTGGAATTAGACAGAGCAGGTTAATGAGGTGTGACTACACATCTGGAATTACACAGAGCAGGTTAATGAGGTGTGACTACCCATCTGGAATGACACAGAGCAGGTTAATGAGGTGTGACTACCCATCTGGAATGACACAGAGCAGGTTAATGAGGTGTGACTACACATCTGGAATGACACAGAGCAGGTTAATGAGGTGTGACTACACATCTGGAATGACACAGAGCAGATTAATGAGGTGTGACTACACATCTGGAATGACACAGAGCAGGAGAATGAGGTGTGACTACACATCTGGAATGACACAGAGCAGGTTAATGAGGTGTGACTACCCATCTGGAATGACACAGAGCAGGATAATGAGGTGTGACTACCCATCTGGAATGACACAGAGCAGATTAATGAGGTGTGAATACCATTCTGGAATTACACAAAGCAGTTTAATGAGGTGTGAAACCCATCTGGAATTACACAGTATTGTGACCTCTTTATTCTATCTCTTTTTCTGTCTCAATCACTCTCTCTTTCTCCATCTCCCCCTCTCTTGTCTCTCCCCCTCTCTCTTTCTCTACCTCCTCCTTTCTCTCTTTCTCCATCTCCCCCTCTCTTGTCTCTCCCCCTCTCTCTTTCTCTACCTCCCCCTCTCTCTTTCTCCTCCTCCCCCTCTCTTGTCTCTCCCTCTCTCTCTCCACCTCCCCCTCTCTTGTCTCTCCCCTCTCTCTCTTTCTCCACCTCCCCCTCTCTTGTCTCTCTCCCTCTCTCTCTTTCTCCACCACCCCTCTCTTGTCTCTCTCTCTCTTTCTCCACCTCCCCCTCTCTTGTCTCTCTCCCTCCCTCCACCCTAATAATAATATTAATAATGTATTGTATCCCTTTCTGAAAATGTGTTTTACATCTCAAATTCAACAACACAGCATCACCATGGTGATGCTAGATGCTCCAACAGACAGACTGATAGGCCCAGGGTGACATTAGTGTATTTGGTTGGAGCACAGCAAGCTATTGAAAAGACAGTCTGAATGAAGAAGACAGAGTGGGGAGGAAAGCAGAGTAAATGAAAAGGTTTGGTTCAATACAGGAGTCGATTCATCTTTGTGTTAAGGGATGTCCTTCCCATCTGATCATCGCTTTCATTGAGGACAGGCTTGAATTGTGAGGATGACCACAATTTATTTTCATAATGAGCCAAATCTATTGTTTTTCTACACAATGTTGCAAAAAAGAAATGTTGTGATCTATTCAATAAACACAAGTACTGAAAAATTGATAAGTGTGTGGCGGTATAGCAGGAACAGCGGCATCTAGTGTTCAAAATAGGGTACTTTCACACTACTTTATGGTAAATAATTGATCTGAATAGGGGAGAAACAAACACCAGATTCACAGGGAATAACTTACATAGTATGGAGCAGCAATACTCCAAGCCACAGCTACATACTACCTGACAAATATAGATGACTGTTTCCTCATGTCTTACTCATTGGTAGGAAAAAGTTTGGTCCAAATTGGATTTTGGATACTATATTTATTGAATATTATCTGAATCCTATCAATTAAAATGGCACATTTGGGTGCAATTAATTAGCATAAGTTCTCTGAGATAAAATAATTTTCAACAAAATAATGTTGCAGGAATGCCAATCGTATCTGTAATTAATTACACAAACGACTTCAGAACAATCTGAGATGGGGGGTATCAAAATCATATTTTCCTGTGCTTTTTGAAGTGGAATGATCCTGGACAGTCATGTCATGAGGTTGTTTCAGTAGCTACCCAGCTAGCACACAATGTTCTGAGAACCATATGTTTATTAGATCTTGGTGAGAGTATAGTTCTTTTGCATACAACCTTGCCACATCTTTCTGGAAATGGTGCAGGATAATTTATTGGCTTTGGAGCGCACTCAGCACATTTAAGGAACTTGGCAAAATAATATTATTTCCTTGTTATTTTCTTGGTATTTCATTACTGTAACAGAAGGTTTCCTAAAAGTTCAAACATGGTAACATTTCATTAACATTTTGGTAATGTTCTAGGAATGTTCTCAAATAGATCAGAGAACGTTAAGAAGCTACGTTCTTCTTGGGGAATTTCAATATTTTAGCATAATGTTTCCTACAGGTTTCATCATGGTTCTATATGAAATGATGCTTTGAAATTGTTCCAAGAACGTTAAGAAGCAACGTTCTTCTTGGGGGAAGTTCAGACCTTCAGCAGAACATTTCCTACAGGTTTCCTCATGGTTCTATTTAAAGTGGAACTGACAGCATTTTAGCAACATTAAATCTAGTTAAAATTTGTTTATATACACCCCCAGCAAGAATATGCCAATTGTTTCTATAAAATTATTATTATTATATAATTTTTAGAAATGTTCTGGGAAGCGAGCACTTAGATATGGTCATTTTTCACGTTTTCATACTTTCCTAGAATGTTTGGGAATGACGTAGAGTAAGGCATTTGTGAAAATTCTATAGCAATATAGAGTGGGAAAGCAGCTGTGCTTTTGGACAATTAGTAGACACTGCAGTAAATAAAACCCAATAGAAATGTGTCAGTCTTGTCCAGGACCGGACTCTACACAGACCAGTGAACCATAGCCAATCAGAGCTACAGTAGACCTATATGCAAATTAGCCATGTAAAAAGAGCTTAATATGACGTAAAAAGGGCTTTATAAATACATCTGATTTATATGCTAACTGTGGATGGTTGTTCAAGTTCAGCATAGCTAGCTAGCAAAGTGATTCACATTTCTTGCTAGCTAACCAAATGACGCCAGCATCTCTAGCTGTAGCCCCCCAAAAATGATATGGGGGTAAAAAAAATGCCATCCTCCAAACAGCTAGCTTACTAAATAAATAGACACATGAATAGATGCGCTAGTCTATTAGCCACGTTATGACTGTCTTGTGGTCATTGTCCTTGCTCGTTTGATTGTATTGACTTTCACAGCCTTAGTTACATGTGTCCGTTTTAGTACCAAAGAAAATGTAGTCATCGAAACTGAAACAGTGAATCCCGAATAGCTGCATGCAGCAAACAATGTACCAGGCTGTCATTTACAACTTGATATCAATATTTGTTGGATTACCAAGACATTTATTGGTGAATTAGTTATATTAGTCATCCATTGAATCTATTCCGACAACAATGCCTTACTCTACATTATGGAATTTTGAGTCAAATATAACTTATTTTTTAACTGATATTGTTTGTTTCATATTTGCAAAGTAGTTAAAATACCATCAGTTCCACTTTAAAGTCATGTTCTCAAATTGTTCAGAGAAGAACTTTTCATTAAAAAAACACAAGAAAACTTCCGTAACAGTCAGAGAACAATCTAAGACTGTTATTTAAAAACATATACTTTCCTTTCTCAGTGAAACTGTTTCTATCCTCTCTTTGTTAAGTGTGTTCAGGCGAGCCCATTAATTGGCCATACCTGATCTTAATGAGTACTTGTTTCCTTTGAAATGGGGTCTGTTTGAATAGACTCTAAAATGAAGAAGTTTATGTCTAAAAACATGGTTCCATCCTGGATTCCATGGATAGAGAACACAAGATTACAGGTTTGAATCTCATTGATGCCATGTCACAATAGAAAATACATTTGTGTTGCATGATTCATTCCATTCATTCCATGTGTTCTATCTGTGGTTGAAGTTCAAAACAGTTAACCCAAACTAAGCTAGCAGTGTTATTACAAAGTCTTGTATAAACATTTAGTTAAAAGTTTTAAGGAAGTTATTCAAACTTCTAAGAGCAACAACGGCTCAGCCACGAAGTGGTAGGACACACACGCTCACAGAACGGAAACGTCGAGTGCTGACGCTGGTGCGTCGAAATCGTCTGTCCTCGTGTTGCAAAACTCACTACTGAGTTCAAAACTGCCTCTGAAAGCAACGTCGGCACAAGAGCTGTTCTTCGTGAACTTCATGAAATGGGTTTCCATGGCCGAGCAGCTGCACACCAGGCTAAGATCACCATGCGAAATGCCAAGCATCGGCTGGAGCGCCGTAGAGTCTGCCGTAATTGGACTCAGTGGAAGCAAGTGATGAATCCCACATTACCATCTGGTAGTCCGATGGACAAATCTGGGTTTGGCAGATTCCAGGAGACCACTTCCTGCCCGAATGCATAGTGTCAACTGTAAAGTTTGGTGGATGAATAATGGTCTTCGGCTGGTTTTCATGGTTCGGGCCCACTAGTTCCAGTAAAGGGAAATCTTAACGCTTCAGCAAACAATGACATTCCAGACGATTCTGTGCTTCCTACTTTGCGGCAACAGTTTGGGGAAGGCCCAATCCTGTTTCAGCATGACAATGCCCTGGTGCACAAATTGAGGTCCATACAGAAATGGTTTGTTGAGATATGTGTGGAAGAACTTAACTGGCCTGCACCTGACCTCAACCCCATCGAACACATTTGGGATGAATTGGAATGCCGACTGCGTTCCAGGCCTAATCGCCCAACACCAGCTCCCGACGTCACTAATGCTCTTGTGGCTGAATGGAAACAAGTCCCCGCAGCAATTTTCCAACATCTAGTGGAAAGCCTCCAAAGGAGAGTGGAGGCAGTTATTTCAGCAAAAGCAACTCCATATTAATGCTCATTATTTTGGAATGAGATGTTTGGCCAGCAGCTGTCCACATACTTTTGGTCAAGTAGTGTAGCTAGAGTCTAGCACAATGTCTATGATTCATTGTGGTTCAAGAAGACAAAAAAACGTGGATTTTACCTTAGTCTGGTCCAATCAATATGGTCTAATTGCTGTGCTATTCACACATTCAACTGAGCCTATTCATCTTGATGCTCGCAGCATCAACTATATTAATCTAAAATGAACAATTAAGGGACAACGGCTGATTTAAGGGAGAGAAAAAAAACCTGGTCATTTGCAGAGCTAACCTCAGGTCTCAATGAAGGTCTGTAGAGCTAACCTCAGGTCTCAATGAAGGTCTGTAGAGCTAACCTCATAGGTCTTAATGGTCTGTAGAGCTAATCTCATAGGTCTAACCTCAGGTCTCAATGAAGGTCTGTAGAGCTAACCTCAGGTCTTAATGAAGGTCTGTAGAGCTAACCTCATAAGTCTTAATGGTCTGTAGAGCTAACCTCATAGGTTTTAATGGTCTGTAGAGCTAACCTCATAGGTCCAACCTCAGGTCTCAATGAAGGTCTGTAGAGCTAACCTCATAAGTCTTAATGGTCTGTAGAGCTAACCTCATAGGCCTTAATGAAGGTCTGTAGAGCTAACCTCATAGGTCCAACCTCAGGTCTCAATGAAGGTCTGTAGAGCTAACCTCATAGGTTTTAATGGTCTGTAGAGCTAACCTCATAGGTCCAACCTCAGGTCTCAATGAAGGTCTGTAGAGCTAACCTCATAGGTTTCTATGGTCTGTAGAGCTAACCTCATAGGCCTTAATGAAGGTCTGTAGAGCTAACCTCATAGGTCTTAATGAAGGTCTGTAGAGCTAACCTCATAGGTCTTAATGAAGGTCTGTAGAGCTAACCTCATAGGTCTTAATGAAGGTCTGTAGAGCTAACCTCATAGGTTTCTAAGGTCTGTAGAGCTAACCTCATAGGTCTTAATGAAGGTCTGTAGAGCTAACCTCATAGGTCTTAATGAAGGTCTGTAGAGCTAACCTCATAGGTCTTAATGAAGGTCTGTAGAGCTAACCTCATAGGTCTTAATGAAGGTCTGTAGAGCTAACCTCATAGGTCTTAATGAAGGTCTGTAGAGCTAACCTCATAGGTTTCTAAGGTCTGTAGAGCTAACCTCATAGGTCTTAATGAAGGTCTGTAGAGCTAACCTCATAGGTCTTAATGAAGGTCTGTAGAGCTAAATTAAAATGGTTCAAATTGGTTCAAATTAAATATCATATGGCAAAATTGTATATTGTATGATTCAATTAATCACGGGTCTATGTGGAATAGTAAAGTCCTCTACCAAATTTGATATTTCATAAAATCTCACAATTCACAATCATTTGGATATGATGGATCTGTCTTTTCAGACCAAGGTGAGGAGGCGATCATGGCAGGTGAAGAGGCGATCATGGCAGGTGAAGAGGCGATCATGACAGGTGAAGAGGCGATCATGACAGGTGAGGAGGTTATCATGACAGGTGAAGAGGCGATCATGACAGGTGAGGAGGTTATCATGACAGGTGAAGAGGCGATCATGACAGGTGAGGAGGTTATCATGACAGGTGAAGAGGCGATCATGACAGGTGAGGAGGTTATCATGACAGGTGAAGAGGCGATCATGACAGGTGAGGAGGTTATCATGACAGGTGAAGAGGCGATCATGACAGGTGAGGAGGTTATCATGACAGTTTAAATGCTAATATTCTCCCATTCCAGTTTCCATCCTGCCCTTCGCTGCTAATATTCTCTCATTCCAGTTTCCATCCTGCCCTTCGCTGCTAATATTCTCTCATTCCAGTTTCCATCCTGCCCTTCGCTGCTAATATTCTCTCATTCCAGTTTCCATCCTGCCCTTCGCTGCTAATATTCTCTCATTCCAGTTTCCATCCTGTCCTTCGCTGCTAATATTCTCTCATTCCAGTTTCCATCCTGCCCTTCGCTGCTAATATTGTCTCATTCCAGTTTCCATCCTGCCCTTCGCTGCTAATATTCTCTCATTCCAGTTTCCATCCTGCCCTTCGCTGCTAATATTCTCTCAGCCCAGTTTACATCCTGCTTCTGATGAACAGGAAAAACTGAATCAGAGCCTAAATAATCCTGAGTGACACGGTGGTATAATGATAGGTGGAGACGAACACAGAGCAAAATGGCACTTCATCAACCGCAGGGGGAGAGGGAGAGAGCAGGGGAGAGAACAGGGTAGAGGGAGAGAGCAGGGGAGAGGGACAGAGCTGGGGAGAGAACAGGGTAGAGGGAGAGAATGGGGGAGAGGGACAGAGCTGGGGAGAGAACAGGGTAGAGGGAGAGAATGGGGGAGAGGGACAGAGCTGGGGAGAGAACAGGGTAGAGGGAGAGAATGGGGGAGAGGGACAGAGCTGGGGAGAGAACAGGGTAGAGGGAGAGAGCAGGGGAGAGGGACAGAGCTGGGCAGAGAACAGGGTAGAGGGAGAGAATGGGGAGAGGGACAGAGCTGGGGAGAGAACAGGGTAGAGGGAGAGAGCAGGGGAGAGGGACAGAGCTGGGGAGAGAACAGGGTAGAGGGAGAGAATGGGGGAGAGGGACAGAGCTGGGGAGAGAACAGGGTAGAGGGAGAGAGCGGGGGTAAGGGAGAACAGAGGGAGATAAAGAAAGAGAAAGGGGAAGTGGAGGAGAGGGTTGGAGAGAGAGAGAGCAGCTGAAGGGTATGAGGAATGTGAATGAGCTTCTCCTACAACGGGGAACTTTGTTCCGCATCTTTCCATGTATTATCTTTGTCTGAGTTCAGAGCCCCAACAGAATACTTTTCAAAGGCGAAAACCTGGCTTACACAGGCAATATGCAAATCCTGTAATACAAACAAATGATCAGCGATCTCTCTGGACCAGAGGCAAGCAGGTCAAACACTAAGCAGTAACAATGCACAGTGGAGAAACTCATTTATATTAAACCTCATTCAAATCATTAATTCATGAGATCTGGTTGCCTTAATTGATGAATTAAAAGTTCCCTTTTGGACGGATGTAAGAAGATAAAGAGCTTGAAGGGGAACTTCACCCTCTGATTTGGCCTCGTTTTTTGGCTTGCTCCTCAAGAAATGCTGGCGGCCATGACAGAAGCCAAACGTGAGTAGGCTTGGGGGTGTGGTTTGATGTGGGTGTGTCCTTGCCACCACCAAGACACACCCCATCTGTCAGAACCTTGTCCACAGCGGTTTCCTCTCCACTCAGTTACAACAAACCTCCTACAGGTCAATAACTACAGGCAGATGTACGGTCAGATGCCAGAGATCCAGTTGTGTACCCCCTCTAGCACCAGGGTTAGAGCACTCTCAAATGTTATTTTTTGCCATCATTGTAAGACTGCCACACACACACACACAATACCATACATTTATTAAAACATAAGAATTCGTGTGAGTTGTCGTCACAACCAGGCTCGTGGGAAGTGACAAAGAGCTCTTATAGGACCAGGGCACAAATGTAATAATCAATCATTTTGCTCTTTATTTAACCATCTATAAAACCTTATTTCTTCATCAGGTTAATGAGAAGGGTGTGCTTGAAAGGATGCACATAACTCTGCAATGTTGGGTTGTATTGGAGAGAGTCTCAGTCTTAAATCATTTTCCACAGTCTGTGCCTGTATTTAGTTTTCATGAGGGCTGAGAATCCACTCTCACATAGGTACGTGGTTGCAAAGGGCATCAGTGTCTTAACAGTGTGCTTTGCCAAGGCAGTATACTCTGAGTGCAGCCCGATCCAGAAATCTGGTAGTGGCTTCTGATTACATTTTCACAGAACAGCTTGTTGCAATTTCAATGAGGCTCTCTTGTTCAGATATTGGTAAGTGGACTGGAGGCAGGCCTTGAAAGGGATAACGAATCCTGTTTGTGTCATCCGTTTCGGGAAATTACCTGCTTAATTGAGCACCCAACTCACTCAGGTATTTCGCTTTATCACGTTTGACATTGTCCGTAAGCTTGAGTTCATTTGCAAACACAAAAAAAATCATACAATGATGGAAAGACCTGTGTGTTGTTCTTGTTAATGCAGACAGAGAGGAGCTCCAACTTCTTAATCATAGCCTCAATTTTGTCCTGCACAGAGTTGCGGAGAGTCCCTGTAATTCAGATCATTCAGGCGAGAAAAGACATCACCCAGATGGGTTTCTCACAAGACTGGCCTATCATGAATCAGCAGTCAGACAAGTTTAAATTATGTTCAGTTAAGAAAACTCTCAATTAAAAAAAACCTGTCAATACTTTGACCCTTGATAACCTGCGCCCTTCTGTATGCTGTAGAAGCGTTACATGGTCGCTGCCCATATTGCAGAAAATGCACAAGAGTTCAGGGCCCTTGTTTTAAGTGAACCATTTTCACTGTAGTGTCCATAACACCTTTCGAGCTGTCAGGTATTCCCTTGGCAGCAAGAGCCTCTCGGTGGATGCTGCAGTGTACCCAAGAGCCTCTCGGTGGATGCTGCAGTGTACCCAAGAGCCTCTCGGTGGATGCTGCAGTGTACCCAAGAGCCTCTCGGTGGATGCTGCAGTGTACCCAAGAGCCTCTCGGTGGATGCTGCAGTGTACCCAAGAGCCTCTTGGTGGATGCTGCAGTGTACCCAAGAGCCTCTCGGTGGATGCTGCAGTGTACGCAAGAGCCTCTCGGTGGATGCTGCAGTGTACCCAAGAGCCTCTCGGTGGATGCTGCAGTGTACCCAAGAGCCTCTCGGTGGATGCTACAGTGTACCCAAGAGCCTCTCGGTGGATGCTGCAGTGTACCCAAGAGCCTCTCGGTGGATGCTGCAGTGTACCTAAGAGCCTCTCGGTGGATGCTGCAGTGTACCCAAGAGCCTCTCGGTGGATGCTGCAGTGTACCCAAGAGCCTCTCGGTGGATGCTGCAGTGTACCCAAGAGCCTCTCGGTGGATGCTGCAGTGTACCCAAGAGCCTCTCGGTGGATGCTGCAGTGTACCCAAGAGCCTCTCGGTGGATGCTACAGTGTACCCAAGAGCCTCTCGGTGGATGCTGCAGTGTACCCAAGAGCCTCTCGGTGGATGCTGCAGTGTACCCAAGAGCCTCTCGGTGGATGCTGCAGTGTACCCAAGAGCCTCTCGGTGGATGCTGCAGTGTACCCAAGAGCCTCTCGGTGGATGCTGCAGTGTACCCAAGAGCCTCTCGGTGGATGCTGCAGTGTACCCAAGAGCCTCTCGGTGGATGCTGCAGTGTACCCAAGAGCCTCTCGGTGGATGCTGCAGTGTACCCAAGAGACATCAGGAGCAACTGCTTGTACGCGCGTTACCACTCCACTATGTCTCCCTGTCATGGCTTTTGCGTCATCAGCACAGCTACGTTTGATAACATATACGGACCGTTAGTGGAATTTCTGCGAGACGGTTAATGTGATTGGATATGAATTATTTGACATTGTGTTATTTCGCAGAACAATAGATGGTTTCAATTTTGGCAGTGAAACAAGGCTACTCAGGCGAGATAAGAAAAAAACCCCTGAATGTACAGCCCCGTTGGAAAATGGACCGCTTGAAACTGTTTAAAAAATCAAATGTGAATCACATTCTGACGGCATTACCCCAGTTTGGGAATACCTGCTACAGATCAATATGAGAATGCTGAGTTTCTGTAGATATTCTAAAACTAAGTGTTTTGATAACTTTTAAATGTAGTAACAGGTCCATATAGAATAAACCATCCTTTACATAATACCATAGAAGAAGTGTCAGTATCAAGCCTGTCTGTCAGAGTAAAACCATAGAAGAAGTGTCAGTATCAAGCCTGTCTGTCAGAGTAAAACCATAGAAGAAGTGTCAGTATCAAGCCTGTCTGTCAGAGTAAAACCAAATAGAAGAAGTGTCAGTATCAAGCCTGTCTGTCAGAGTAAAACCATAGACGAAGTGTTAGTATCAAGCCTATCTGTCAGAGTAAAACCATAGAAGAAGTGTTATCCCGTGTGATGTCCCGTATATAACAGGAGTTCCCTGATCCAGAACCATCCTTTACATAAAACCATAGAAGAAGTGTTCTTTCTGTGTGATGCCCCGTATATAACAGGAGTTCCCTGATCCAGAATATACAGGGTTTCTCCCTCCCAATATGTACTGATCCTGGTCCAGAATACACAGAGTTCCTCCCTCCCCATATTGACTGATCCTGGTCCAGAATACACAGGGTTTCTCCCTCCTCATATTGACTGATACCTGATCCTGGTCCAGAATACACAGGGTTTCTCCCTCCTCATATTGACTGATACCTGATCCTGGTCCAGAATACACAGGGTTCCTCCCTCCTCATGTTGACTGATCCTGGTCCAGAATACACAGGGTTCTGCTTCTCCACCTGCATTGCTTGCTGTTTGGGGTTTTAGGCTGGGTTTCTGTACAGCACTTTGAGATATCAGCTGATGTACGAAGGGCTATATAAATAAATTTGATTTGATTTGATTTGATTCCTCCCTCCCCATATGGACTGATCCTGGTCCAGAATATACAGAGTTCCTCCCTCCCCATATGGACTGATCATGGTGCAGAATACACAGGGTTCCTCCCTCCTCATACTGACTATTTTGGTACTCACCTCTTGAGAATGTAGTCCATTTTGTTTTGAAATCAGAATTGGTCCATCTTATCAAGGCACAAGGCAAGACCCAGACACAGACAAAGGAGGCAGATGGTTGGAGTCTTACAATGTTTATTAATCCAAAGGGGTAGGCAAGAGAATGTTTGTGGACAGGCAAACAGGTCCAAACCAGATCAGTCCAGGAGGTACAGAGTGGCAGACAGGCTCATTGTCAAGGCAAGCAGAATGGTCAGGCAGGCGGGTACAGAGTCCAGGAGGTACAGAGTGGCAGACAGGCTCGTGGTCAAGGCAGGCAGAATGGTCAGGCAGGTGGGTACAGAGTCCAGAAACAGGCAAGGGTCAAAATGGGGAGGACGAGAAAAAGGAGAATAGCAGAAAGTGTATGGGGAAAAACCACACTGGTTGACGTGACTAAACATACAAGACGAACTGGCACAGAGAGACAGGAAACACAGGGATAAATACACTGGTACAGAGAGACAGGAAACACAGGGATAAATACACTGGTACAGAGAGACAGGAAACACAGGGATAAATACACTGGTACAGAGAGACAGGAAACACAGGGATAAATACACTGGTACAGAGAGACAGGAAACACAGGGATAAATACACTGGTACAGAGAGACAGGAAACACAGGGATAAATACACTGGTACAGAGAGACAGGAAACACAGGGATAAATACACTGGTACAGAGAGACAGGAAACACAGGGATAAATACACTGGTACAGAGAGACAGGAAACATAGGGATAAATACACTGGTACAGAGAGACAGGAAACACAGGGATAAATACACTGGTACAGAGAGACAGGAAACACAGGGATAAATACACTGGTACAGGGAGACAGGAAACACAGGGATAAATACACTGGGAAGGAGAGACAGGAAACACAGGGATAAATACACTGGGGAAAATAAGCAACTCCTGGGTGGGGGGGGGGACAATCACAGGAACAGGTGAAACAGGGTTGGATAGAAAATAAATGGGTTGGATGGAGAATAAATGGGTTGGATGGAGAATAAATGGGTTGGATGGAGAATAAATGGGTTGGATGGAGAATAAATGGGTTGGATGGAGAATAAATGGGATGGATGGAGAATAAATGGGTTGGATGGAGAATGAATGGGTTGGATGGAGAATAAATGGGTTGGATGGAGAATAAAACTCTCTTCTCTGTATACATCAATGAGGTCGCTCTTGCTGCTGGTGAGTCCCTGATCCACCTCTACGCAGACGACACCATTCTGTATACTTCCGGCCCTTCTTTGGACACTGTGTTAACAACCCTCCAGGCAAGCTTCAATGCCATACAACTCTCCTTCCGTGGCCTCCAATTGCTCTTAAATACAAGTAAAACTAAATGCATGCTCTTCAACCGATCGCTACCTGCACCTACCCGCCTGTCCAACATCACTACTCTGGACGGCTCTGACTTAGAATACGTGGACAACTACAAATACTTAGGTGTCTGGTTAGACTGTAAACTCTCCTTCCAGACCCATATCAAACATCTCCAATCCAAAGTTAAATCTAGAATTGGCTTCCTATTTCGCAAAACAAAGCATCCTTCACTCATGCTGCCAAACATACCCTTGTAAAACTGACCATCCTACCAATCCTCGACTTTGGCGATGTCATTTACAAAATAGCCTCCAATACCCTACTCAACAAATTGGATGCCGTCTATCACAGTGCAATCCGTTTTATCACCAAAGCCCCATATACTACCCACCATTGCGACCTGTACGCTCTCGTTGGCTGGCCCTCGCTTCATACTCGTCACCAAACCCACTGGCTCCATGTCATCTACAAGACACTGCTAGGTAAAGTCCCCCCTTATCTCAGCTCGCTGGTCACGATAGCATCTCCCACCTGTAGCACACGCTCCAGCAGGTATATCTCTCTAGTCACCCCCAAAACCAATTCTTTCTTTGGCCGCCTCTCCTTCCAGTTCTCTGCTGCCAATGACTGGAACGAACTACAAAAATCTCTGAAACTGGAAACACTTATCTCCCTCACTAGCTTTAAGCACCAACTGTCAGAGCAGCTCACAGATTACTGCACCTGTACATAGCCCACCTATAATTTAGCCCAAACAACTACCTCTTTCCCAACTGTATTTAATTTTTATTTATTTATTTATTTTGCTCCTTTGCACCCCATTATTTTTATTTCTACTTTGCACATTCTTCCATTGCAAAACTACCATTCCAGTGTTTTACTTGCTATATTGTATTTACTTTGCCACCATGGCCTTTTTTGCCTTTACCTCCCTTCTCACCTCATTTGCTCACATCGTATATAGACTTGTTTATACTGTATTATTGACTGTATGTTTGTTTTACTCCATGTGTAACTCTGTGTCGTTGTATCTGTCGAACTGCTTTGCTTTATCTTGGCCAGGTCGCAATTGTAAATGAGAACTTGTTCTCAACTTGCCTACCTGGTTCAATAAAGGTAAAATAAATTTAAAACAATTTAAAAAATGGGTTGGATGTAGAATAAATGGGTTGGATGGAGAATAAATGGGATGGGATGTAGAATAAATGGGTTGGATTTAGAATAAATGGGTTGGATGGATGGCTTCGATAGTCCAGCAATCGAATTGAAAGTCGTTCATATGCTAATAATCAAAATAGTCTGCTTAAAAATATCTTGCATTCATGATTCTTAGAGAAAGTCAGAACAAGCTCCAAAGGAACCTGAATTTCCTGGCGCATGAAGGCTACACCTACAGACGGGAATGATAGACAGCAAATAAATCCTTCTGGAAGTGCACCGGATATGAAGCTTTCGAATGCCGAGGTGCATAACCCTCACTGATGGGGTGATATCCAAGTTATTTGGAGAACACAACCATATACTGGACCCGGATTCTGATGCGAAAATGTGATTAATGGCCTGAAGGAGAGAAGACTGGAGACCCAGGAAGAAAACAACCAAGTTGTGGAACGTGGTACACACGGCTTGCCTGCGTCTGTTTGGAGAGAAAATATATGATTTAAAACTGAAACAAAATGTACCTTCGGAAAGTTTTCAGACCCCTTTACTTTTTACACACTTTGTTACGTAACAGCCTTATTCTAAAATGTATTAAATCGTTTTCCCCCCCCACCCATCATCAATCTACACAAATTACCCCATAATGACTTGGAGAGCCTGTGAAAGGGTGATATAATAGACAGCCAAGTGGAAAACTGCATTTTGTTCTGAAGAAAGGACGAAGCTTTCTGCTAATGCACTTCACAAGCAAAATGACTATACTAGTTGTATCTGCTTGGCTGGGGAATGACTATACTAGTTGTATCTGCTTGGCTGGGGAATGACTATACTAGTTGTATCTGCTTGGCTGGGGAATGACTATACTAGTTGTATCTGCTTGGCTGGGGAATGACTATACTAGTTGTATCTGCTTGGCTGGGGAATGACTATACTAGTTGTATCTGCTTGGCTGGGGAATGACTATACTAGTTGTATCTGCTTGGCTGGGGAATGACTATACTAGTTGTATCTGCTTGGCTGGGGAATGACTATACTAGTTGTATCTGCTTGGCTGGGGAATGACTATACTAGTTGTATCTGCTTGGCTGGAGAATGACTATACTAGTTGTATCTGCTTGGCTGGGGAATGACTATACTAGTTGTATCTGCTTGGCTGGGGAATGACTATACTAGTTGTATCTGCTTGGCTGGGGAATGACTATACTAGTTGTATCTGCTTGGCTGGGGAATGACTATACTAGTTGTATCTGCTTGGCTGGGGAATGACTATACTAGTTGTATCTGCTTGGCTGGGGAATGACTATACTAGTTGTATCTGCTTGGCTGGGGAATGACTATACTAGTTGTATCTGCTTGGCTGGGGAATTAGTCTACTAGTTGTATCTGCTTGGCTGGGGAATGACTATACTAGTTGTATCTGCTTGGCTGGGGAATGACTATACTAGTTGTATCTGCTTGGCTGGGGAATGACTATACTAGTTGTATCTGCTTGGCTGGGGAATGACTATACTAGTTGTATCTGCTTGGCTGGGGAATGACTATACTAGTTGTATCTGCTTGGCTGGGGAATGACTATACTAGTTGTATCTGCTTGGCTGGGGAATGACTATACTAGTTGTATCTGCTTGGCTGGGGAATGACTATACTAGTTGTATCTGCTTGGCTGGGGAATGACTATACTAGTTGTATCTGCTTGGCTGGGGAATGACTATACTAGTTGTATCTGCTTGGCTGGGGAATGACTATACTAGTTGTATCTGCTTGGCTGGGGAATGACTATACTAGTTGTATCTGCTTGGCTGGGGAATGACTATACTAGTTGTATCTGCTTGGCTGGGGAATTACTATACTAGTTGTATCTGCTTGGCTGGGGAATGACTATACTAGTTGTATCTGCTTGGCTGGGGAATGACTATACTAGTTGTATCTGCTTGGCTGGGGAATGACTATACTAGTTGTATCTGCTTGGCTGGGGAATGACTATACTAGTTGTATCTGCTTGGCTGGGGAATGACTATACTAGTTGTATCTGCTTGGCTGGGGAATGACTATACTAGTTGTATCTGCTTGGCTGGGGAATTACTATACTAGTTGTATCTGCTTGGCTGGGGAATTACTATACTAGTTGTATCTGCTTGGCTGGGGAATGACTATACTAGTTGTATCTGCTTGGCTGGGGAATGACTATACTAGTTGTATCTGCTTGGCTGGGGAATTACTATACTAGTTGTATCTGCTTGGCTGGGGAATGACTATACTAGTTGTATCTGCTTGGCTGGGGAATGACTATACTAGTTGTATCTGCTTGGCTGGGGAATGACTATACTAGTTGTATCTGCTTGGCTGGGGAATGACTATACTAGTTGTATCTGCTTGGCTGGGGAATTACTATACTAGTTGTATCTGCTTGGCTGGGGAATGACTATACTAGTTGTATCTGCTTGGCTGGGGAATGACTATACTAGTTGTATCTGCTTGGCTGGGGAATGACTATACTAGTTGTATCTGCTTGGCTGGGGAATGACTATACTAGTTGTATCTGCTTGGCTGGGGAATGACTATACTAGTTGTATCTGCTTGGCTGGGGAATGACTATACTAGTTGTATCTGCTTGGCTGGGGAATGACTATACTAGTTGTATCTGCTTGGCTGGGGAATGACTATACTAGTTGTATCTGCTTGGCTGGGGAATGACTATACTAGTTGTATCTGCTTGGCTGGGGAATGACTATACTAGTTGTATCTGCTTGGCTGGGGAATGACTATACTAGTTGTATCTGCTTGGCTGGGGAATGACTATACTAGTTGTATCTGCTTGGCTGGGGAATGACTATACTAGTTGTATCTGCTTGGCTGGGGAATGACTATACTAGTTGTATCTGCTTGGCTGGGGAATGACTATACTAGTTGTATCTGCTTGGCTGGGGAATGACTATACTAGTTGTATCTGCTTGGCTGGGGAATGACTATACTAGTTGTATCTGCTTGGCTGGGGAATGACTATACTAGTTGTATCTGCTTGGCTGGGGAATGACTATACTAGTTGTATCTGCTTGGCTGGGGAATGACTATACTAGTTGTATCTGCTTGGCTGGGGAATGACTATACTAGTTGTATCTGCTTGGCTGGGGAATGACTATACTAGTTGTATCTGCTTGGCTGGGGAATGACTATACTAGTTGTATCTGCTTGGCTGGGGAATGACTATACTAGTTGTATCTGCTTGGCTGGGGAATTACTATACTAGTTGTATCTGCTTGGCTGGGGAATGACTATACTAGTTGTATCTGCTTGGCTGGGGAATGACTATACTAGTTGTATCTGCTTGGCTGGGGAATTACTATACTAGTTGTATCTGCTTGGCTGGGGAATGACTATACTAGTTGTATCTGCTTGGCTGGGGAATGACTATACTAGTTGTATCTGCTTGGCTGGGGAATGACTATACTAGTTGTATCTGCTTGGCTGGGGAATGACTATACTAGTTGTATCTGCTTGGCTGGGGAATTACTATACTAGTTGTATCTGCTTGGCTGGGGAATGACTATACTAGTTGTATCTGCTTGGCTGGGGAATGACTATACTAGTTGTATCTGCTTGGCTGGGGAATGACTATACTAGTTGTATCTGCTTGGCTGGGGAATGACTATACTAGTTGTATCTGCTTGGCTGGGGAATGACTATACTAGTTGTATCTGCTTGGCTGGGGAATGACTATACTAGTTGTATCTGCTTGGCTGGGGAATTACTATACTAGTTGTATCTGCTTGGCTGGGGAATGACTATACTAGTTGTATCTGCTTGGCTGGGGAATGACTATACTAGTTGTATCTGCTTGGCTGGGGAATGACTATACTAGTTGTATCTGCTTGGCTGGGGAATGACTATACTAGTTGTATCTGCTTGGCTGGGGAATGACTATACTAGTTGTATCTGCTTGGCTGGGGAATGACTATACTAGTTGTATCTGCTTGGCTGGGGAATTAGTCTACTAGTTGTATCTGCTTGGCTGGGGAATGACTATACTAGTTGTATCTGCTTGGCTGGGGAATGACTATACTAGTTGTATCTGCTTGGCTGGGGAATGACTATACTAGTTGTATCTGCTTGGCTGGGGAATGACTATACTAGTTGTATCTGCTTGGCTGGGGAATGACTATACTAGTTGTATCTGCTTGGCTGGGGAATGACTATACTAGTTGTATCTGCTTGGCTGGGGAATGACTATACTAGTTGTATCTGCTTGGCTGGGGAATGACTATACTAGTTGTATCTGCTTGGCTGGGGAATGACTATACTAGTTGTATCTGCTTGGCTGGGGAATGACTATACTAGTTGTATCTGCTTGGCTGGGGAATTAGTCTACTAGTTGTATCTGCTTGGCTGGGGAATGACTATACTAGTTGTATCTGCTTGGCTGGGGAATTACTATACTAGTTGTATCTGCTTGGCTGGGGAATGACTATACTAGTTGTATCTGCTTGGCTGGGGAATGACTATACTAGTTGTATCTGCTTGGCTGGGGAATGACTATACTAGTTGTATCTGCTTGGCTGGGGAATGACTATACTAGTTGTATCTGCTTGGCTGGGGAATTAGTCTACTAGTTGTATCTGCTTGGCTGGGGAATGACTATACTAGTTGTATCTGCTTGGCTGGGGAATGACTATACTAGTTGTATCTGCTTGGCTGGGGAATGACTATACTAGTTGTATCTGCTTGGCTGGGGAATTAGTCTACTAGTTGTATCTGCTTGGCTGGGGAATTAGTCTACTAGTTGTATCTGCTTGGCTGGGGAATTAGTCTACTAGTTGTATCTGCTTGGCTGGGGAATTAGTCTACTAGTTGTATCTGCTTGGCTGGGGAATTAGTCTACTAGTTGTATCTGCTTGGCTGGGGAATTAGTCTACTAGTTGTATCTGCTTGGCTGGGGAATGACTATACTAGTTGTATCTGCTTGGCTGGGGAATGACTATACTAGTTGTATCTGCTTGGCTGGGGAATGACTATACTAGTTGTATCTGCTTGGCTGGGGAATGACTATACTAGTTGTATCTGCTTGGCTGGGGAATGACTATACTAGTTGTATCTGCTTGGCTGGGGAATTAGTCTACTAGTTGTATCTGCTTGGCTGGGGAATGACTATACTAGTTGTATCTGCTTGGCTGGGGAATTAGTCTACTAGTTGTATCTGCTTGGCTGGGGAATGACTATACTAGTTGTATCTGCTTGGCTGGGGAATGACTATACTAGTTGTATCTGCTTGGCTGGGGAATTAGTCTACTAGTTGTATCTGCTTGGCTGGGGAATGACTATACTAGTTGTATCTGCTTGGCTGGGGAATGACTATACTAGTTGTATCTGCTTGGCTGGGGAATGACTATACTAGTTGTATCTGCTTGGCTGGGGAATTAGTCTACTAGTTGTATCTGCTTGGCTGGGGAATTAGTCTACTAGTTGTATCTGCTTGGCTGGGGAATGACTATACTAGTTGTATCTGCTTGGCTGGGGAATGACTATACTAGTTGTATCTGCTTGGCTGGGGAATGACTATACTAGTTGTATCTGCTTGGCTGGGGAATGACTATACTAGTTGTATCTGCTTGGCTGGGGAATTAGTCTACTAGTTGTATCTGCTTGGCTGGGGAATTAGTCTACTAGTTGTATCTGCTTGGCTGGGGAATGACTATACTAGTTGTATCTGCTTGGCTGGGGAATTAGTCTACTAGTTGTATCTGCTTGGCTGGGGAATTAGTCTACTAGTTGTATCTGCTTGGCTGGGGAATTAGTCTACTAGTTGTATCTGCTTGGCTGGGGAATGACTATACTAGTTGTATCTGCTTGGCTGGGGAATTAGTCTACTAGTTGTATCTGCTTGGCTGGGGAATTAGTCTACTAGTTGTATCTGCTTGGCTGGGGAATGACTATACTAGTTGTATCTGCTTGGCTGGGGAATTAGTCTACTAGTTGTATCTGCTTGGCTGGGGAATTAGTCTACTAGTTGTATCTGCTTGGCTGGGGAATTAGTCTACTAGTTGTATCTGCTTGGCTGGGGAATTAGTCTACTAGTTGTATCTGCTTGGCTGGGGAATTAGTCTACTAGTTGTATCTGCTTGGCTGGGGAATTACTATACTAGTTGTATCTGCTTGGCTGGGGAATGACTATACTAGTTGTATCTGCTTGGCTGGGGAATGACTATACTAGTTGTATCTGCTTGGCTGGGGAATGACTATACTAGTTGTATCTGCTTGGCTGGGGAATTAGTCTACTAGTTGTATCTGCTTGGCTGGGGAATTAGTCTACTAGTTGTATCTGCTTGGCTGGGGAATTAGTCTACTAGTTGTATCTGCTTGGCTGGGGAATTAGTCTACTAGTTGTATCTGCTTGGCTGGGGAATTAGTCTACTAGTTGTATCTGCTTGGCTGGGGAATTAGTCTACTAGTTTATCAAACTGTTTTTTTTTATATACATGTTCGCATCTAAACGTAACACACATTACCTGTCGTTGTTGATGAAGCCGTCTGTGTCAACAGGGCAGTAACTCGGGTCGCTATCAGAGGCCTCATAATGGTGTGTCCTTTTCATAAGAGTCGAGGGAGACTGGCTACAACGGAGGAACTGTCACAACTAGTGTCGTATGATTATGAGACTAATTCCGTGCTTTACAGGTGTAGACTGACTGGTTCCAGATTGGATTAGATTCAGGCTATTACACTATGCAACCAACTGTGACATGTTTTACTGTGGCCATTTGCTATGGTCCACTGTTGTAGTCAGACATGAGTTAGCTAGTACCACCATAGCCGCATCCAGTATTTATTTAAGCCCTGGACATGGGTTGCACCTCGGAGACTAATGTGACTGTTTTGTTATTACACTAATTTATAGTGGCATGGAACTACGATGACATTGCTAAAGTAGGCAAATAATTAATAGGAAACAACATTGCCATTTTACGTCGTCAAATTTACTTTAGAGAGATGGTAATGCCATTACTGTTACTAGCAAAGTTTTGAAAAAAGATAGCTAGCAATGCTAACGTTAGCTAGTTAAAATATGGTTAGTTAGCTGGTTCAAGTTAAACTGCATCTAAAGTCAATCTGGCAACATAACAATTATGACAAAAGGTTTTCCTACAAATGATTTGCCTTATTTTGAAATGTGTTTCCAAGAGATATCAGAGTTGTATTGAGGTAGGCTAATGTTAGACAGCTAGTTATGCTAGCGATGATAATGATTCTCAAAATATACATAACCAGCAGTTTATGGTTTCGCCACCGGTATATTAAATAAATAAAACAATTCACCACCACTGGGGACCAACAAACTCCAACCACCTATTCCACATATGGGTACTAAGGTCCAACAACAGAGCCTCATTCATTGAAGGGAAGTGAAGTGGGTGGAGGGGTGATTTGCACATGGAGCTTGGTAAAGGATGCATGAATTGTTTACATAATTGTAATCCAAACCGAACCGTCATTTACTTGTTGTATTAAACTCTTTTTTTTTTTACCAAAATGATCCTTTTTACACTTTGTAGTCAATTGTGACACTACAGTCGTGGCCAAAAGTTTTGAGAATGACACAAATATACATTTTCACAAAGTCTGCTGCCTCAGTGTGTATGTACTCCATATGCATATACTCCAGAATGTTATGAAGAGTGATCGGATGAATTGCAATGAATTGCAAAGTCCCTCTTTGCCATGCGAATGAACTGAATCCCCCAAAAAGGTTTTCACTGCATTTAAAAAAAAGGACCAGCTGACATCATGTCATGACATCATGTCAGTGATTCTCTCGTTAGTGTTTACGAGGACAAGGCTGGAGATCACTCTGTCATGCTGATTGAGTTTGAATAACAGACTGGAAGCTTCAAAAGGAGGGTGGTGCTTGGAATCATTGTTCTTCCTCTGTCAACCATGGTTACCTGCAAGGAAACACGTGCCGTCATCATTGCTTTGCACAAAAAGGGCTTCTTCACAGGCAAGGATATTGCTGTCAGTAAGATTGCACCTAAATCAACCATTTATCGGATCATCAAGAACTTAAAGGAGAGCGGTTCAATTGTTGTGAAGAAGGCTTCAGGGCGCCCAAGAAAGTCCAGCAAGCGCCAGGACTGTTTCCTAAAGTTGATTCAGGTGCGGGATCGGGGCACCACCAGTACAGAGCTTGCTCAGGAATGGCAGAAGGCAGGTGTGAGTGCATCTGCACGCACAGTTAGGTGAAGACTTTTGGCCTGGTGTCAAGAAGGGCAGCAAAGAAGCCACTTCTCTCTAGGAAAAACATCAGGGACAGACTGATATTCTGCAAAGGGTACAGGGATTGGACTGCTGAGGACTGGGGTAAATTCATTTTCTCTGATGAATCCCCTTTCCGATTGTTTGGGGAATCTGGAAAAAAGCTTGTCCGGAAAAGACAAGGTGAGCGCTACCATCAGTCCTGTGTCATGCCAACAGTAAAGCATCCTGAGCCCATTCATGTGTGTGGTTGCTTCGCAGCCAAGGGAATGGGCTCACTCACAATTTTGCCTAAGAACACAGCCATGAATAAAGAATAGTACCAACACATCCTCCGAGAGCAACTTCTCCCAACCATCCAGGAACAGTTTGGTGACGAAACAATGCCTTTTCCAGCATGATGGAGCACCTTGCCATAAGGCAAAAGTGATAACTAAGTGGCGCGGGGAACAAAACATCAATATTTGGATCCATGACCAGGAAACTCCCCCGACCTTAATCCCATTGAGAACTTGTTGTCAATCCTCAAGAGGCAGGTGACAATAAATTCTGACCAACTCCAAGTATTGATTATAAAAGAATGGGCTGCCATCAGTCAGGATGTGGCCCAGAATTTAATTGACAGCATGCCAGGGCGGATTGCAGAGGCCTTGAAAAAGAAGGGTCAACACTGCAAATATTGACTCTTTGCATCAACTTCATTTTATTGTCAATAAAAGCCTTTGACACTTATGAAATGCTTGTAATTATACTTCAGTATACCATAGTAACAAAAATATCTAAAGACACTGAAGCAGCAAACTTTGTGGAAATTAATATTTGTGTCATTCTCAAAACTTTTGCCCACGACTGTAAAATAAAGAAAGACTTCAATGCATGGTGTGTGTCGGCCAGCCAAGCCTCAATGCATACAGGGATAAGGCCTATGTACACCCACAATGAATGGACTTACAGTGCAGTCGGAAAGTATTCAGACTCATTGACTTTTTCCACCTTTTGTTACGTTACAGCATTACTCTAAAATGGATTCAATTGTTTTTTTTTTCCATCACCAATCTACACACAATACACCATATTGACAAAGCAAAACTATATATTTTTTAAACGTTTGCAAATGTATAAAATAAAAAATGTAAATATCACATTTACATTTAGTATTCAGACCCTTTAATCAGTACATTGTTGAAGCACCTTTGGCAGCGATTACAGCCTGGATTCTTCTTGGTTATGACGCTACAAACTTGGCACATCTGTATTTGGTGTGTTTCTCCCATTCTTCTCTACAGATCCTCTCAAGCTCTGTCAGATTGGATGGGGAGCGTCGCTGCACAGCTATTTTCACGTCTCTTCAGAGATGTTAGATTGGGTTCAAGTCCAGGCCCTGGCTGGGCATCTCAAGGACATTCAGATACTTGTCCCGAAGCCACTCCTGCATTGTATTGGTTCTGTGCTTAGTGTTGTTGTCCTGTTGGAAGGTGAACCTTCACCCCAGTCTGAGGTCCTGACCACCCTGGAGCAGGTTTTCATCAAGGATCTCTCTGTACATTGCTCTGTTCATCTTTGCCTCGATTCTGACTAGTCTCCCGGTCCCTGCCGCTGAAAAACATCCCCACAGCATGATGCTGCCACCACCATGTTTCACTGTAGGGATGGTGTCAGGTTTCCTCCAGACGTGATGCTTGGCATTCAGGCCAAAGAGTTCAATCTTGGTTTCATCAGACCAGAGAATCTTGTTTCTCATGGTCTGAGAGTCCTTTAGGTGCCTTCTGGCAAACTCCAAGGGGGCTGTCATGTTCCATTTACTGAGGAGTGGCTTCCGTATGGCTACTCTACCATAAAGGCCTGATTGGTGGAGTGCTGCAGAGATGGTTGTCCTTCTGGTAGGTTCTCCCATCTCCACAGAGGATCTCTAGAGCTCTGTTAGAGTGACCATTTGGTTCTTGGTCACCTCCCTGACTAATGCCAGTCTCTCTTGATTGCTCAGTTTGGCTGGGCGGCCAGTCTTGGTGGTTACAAACTTCTTCCATTTAAGAATGATGGAGGCCACTGTGTTCTTGGGGACCTTCAATGCTGCAGACATTTTTTGGTACCCTTCCCCAGATCTGTGCCTCAACACAATCCTGTCTCGGAGCTCTACAGACAATTCCTTCGACCTCATGGCTTGTTTTTTTTTCTGACATGCACTGTCAACTGTGGGACCTTATATAGACAGGTGTGTGCCTTTCCAAATCATGTCCAGTCAATTGAACTTACCACAGGTGGACTCTAATCAAGTTGTAGAAACATTTCAAGTGTGATCAATGGAAACAGGATGCACCTGAGCTCAATTTCGAGTCTAATAGCAAAGGGTCTGAATACTTAGTTTTTTTAAATCAATTTGCAAACATTTATAATAACCTGTTTTCGCATTGTCATTATGGGGTATTTTGTGTAGATTGATGAGAAACATTTTTATTTAATTAATTTTAGAATACAGTTGTAACTCAACAAAATGTGCAAAAAGTCAAGGGGTCTGAATGCTTTCCGAATGCATTGTATATTAACCAGCCTCATCATAGACTGTAATATCATGACAATGAATGACTCTTACCACAAAACCAGCCTGAAGCAGGAAGCACACTAGAATCATGTAATTGCTTGGCTTTTTTAAATGTCACCTACAATTCCATTTAATCCTTAACATCGTTGAGATAATAATATACCCAGAAAGCATTTTGGCTCTGAAATGAGTAATTTTTCTGCAGGACTATGAAAACATGAAGAAATTAACAATAATAATTAATTGCAGAAAGTGACCTGTGCTGAAACCTACAACACAGATCTGTTGTTTCTGCCAAGAAAAGGGACCTGTGCTGAAACCTACAACACAGATCTGTTGTTTCTGCCAATACAAATGACCTGTGCTGAGACCTACAGCACAGATCTGTTGTTTCTGCCAAGAAAAGGGACCTGTGCTGAAACCTACAACACAGATCTGTTGTTTCTGCCAATACAAATTACCTGTGCTGAGACCTACAACACAGATCTGTTGTTTCTGCCAGTACAAAGGACCTGTGCTGAAACCTACAACACAGATCTGTTGTTTCTGCCATGAAAAAGGACCTGTACTGAAACCTACAACACAGATCTGTTGTTTCTGCCATGAAAAAGGACCTGTACTGAAACCTACAACACAGATCTGTTGTTTCTGCCATGAAAAAGGACCTGTACTGAAACCTACAACACAGATCTGTTGTTTCTGCCAGCACTTGAATATAAAAGGACAGTCAAACACTGTTTAGGAAATGAAATGCAATCATAAAATCCAAATCATGCCTGGTAAACTCACTTGCCAACTCCCTATAACACATTCCAACAGCACCTTCCAAAGACCCTATAGCATATTCAGACACATCCAAGCCAACACTCTAGCATTGTACCGAACACTCAACCAACACTAAATCAGAGATGTTCAGGGAATCTCTCCAGTATTTTTCCTCAAACATCATCACTCAACAAAACAAACGACCTAGTCTTTGAGAGATGGCACAACCACTTCTGGAGAATACCATGAGGTAATAAACTATGCAAGGGGCGGACTTAGTGACCTGAAGGCCCAAGGTAGAATATATTCTGCAGGCCACCCCATGTCTATTTAACAAAATCACGACACATCAACATATCATTGCAGCAAGGTTTTCAGAACTATTGAAGTATATTTTTCAAAACAATTCTGGATCATGTTCTAACCTCACAGAACTATTCTAGATCATGTTCTAACCTCACAGAACTATTCTGGATCATGGTCTAACCTCACAGAACTATTCTGGATCATGGTCTAACCTCACAGAACTATTCTGGATCATGGTCTAACCTCACAGAATAATTCTGAATCATGGTCTAATCTCACAGAATAATTCTGGATCATGGTCTAACCTCACAGAACAAGAATCTCACGGTGTCTCCAGTGCGCTATTCTAGCCCGGTGTCGGGCTAGAATGGGCATCCAGCCAGGAAGGAGGGTGCCGGCTCAGCACTCCTGGTCTCCAGTGTACCTCCTTGGACCAGGATATCCTGCGCCGACTTTGAGTACTGTGTCTCAGGTGAGTCTACACAGCCCAGTATGTGCAGGGAGAAAATAAACATCCAGCCAGGACGGGTTGTGTCAGCTCTACACTCCAGACCTCCAGTACGCCTCCACAGCCCAGTACGTCCTGTTCCTGCTCCCCGCACTCGCCCTGAGTTGTGTGTCACCAGCCCAGTACCACCAGTGCCGACATCAGGCCTACAGTGCGCCTCGGCAGTACAGAGCATCCGACAACAGTACCCAGATCGTCAGTTTTACGAGGGTATGTTTGGCAGCATGAGTGAAGGATGCTTTGTTGCGAAATAGGAAGCCTATTCTAGATTGAGCTGCGACATGGTTCAATGTGCCAGTAACTCAGCACAATCTACTTTTTCATTTTGTTCAAATTGCCAGAGTTTTATTCAGAATCATGAAGAGCTAGTATAACAAATGTGAATCGTATACATTTTTTATGAATGTGAAAATTATTTTTACATTAGCTACATACAACAAATCGTTTCCACATGACATATAAAGCACGCAAATATGACTGAAAAGAATGCCTGAATACTTTCCAGCCAAAAGCTATCATAAAAGATTAATGGCAACATATCTGAACATTTCACTTGACTGGAAAAGTGCCTCAAAATAAGAGTATACACAATGAAGCATACATGTAATGTTTCCACAACCATATTACCTCATAAGAAAGCAATATCTTAACACTTGAAAGAGATACACATATTCTGCACAACATTAAGCTACATTACAAGTAAAGTGCGAGCTAGCATGCAATGTAATGTGAATGGAAATTAATTAGCATAATTGGCCAACCATGCTAACGGACTTTTAGAACCTAGAATAAACATACAAAAATTCCAACAAATTAACACTGCTTTTACCAACGAAGCAAGTCCTTAACTCTCAATATCAAAAACGCACCCACAGTTACCCACATAGATATCTTTCTAAAACCTCAGTGAGAAACAATGGTGGAGGCGTCACGTCAACAACCACGATCATGTTCTTTAATTTAATTTACAGTAAGATAAGGGCATTTTAGCTTGAGTTAGTTTCATCCCCCTTATTGCGTGGTAATGTGTGACATTTTCGGTTAATTTTGGTCTTCAGAACTCTGAACAAGAGAGCTCAGTTTGTTGTTTTTGTAAAGTTGTGACAGTGTTTCCTGACAAAGATTGGTTTATATACTTGTTGATCCTGACAGACTAGCTGGAACTGGTATAGCTACCAAAGTTAACAATTTAACAAGTTAACAATTTCTTCCAGGGAGTGCTTGATAAAACAGGGCTGAAAAAAGATGACAACTGGTCCATGAGAAACGACATCAGCACTGTCTGTGAATCTATGTTAACAACGGCAGGGAAACAGGATTCTCTACTATAGAAGAACAATCAAGGTAAAATAACATTGTTGTGGATGGAATCCCAGAGTCTCCACATGAGACGGAAAAAAATACAAAAAAAAGGAAAATGATCGATGAAAAGCCAGAGGCCAAAAATGCTGATATCAGCCATGAAGCTGCCAGAGAGCATGGGGACATTGTTTCAATCGGCTGTGACAGGCAAATTGTCCACCTGGCGAGAGTAGCTCACTTTACACCCAAACGTTTCTGATTGACTGACGAATAATGTCATTTTTTTACATCTCAGATAAGCTACTGATGACAGGGTGAAAGACAAGCTACATATATTAATGGGCTTAGATGGGCTTAGAAATAAGGTTCATGAAATCAATAACTTGTTTACATCAGATAACATTCATATATTGACCATCTCTGAGACTAATATATTTCCTTTGATGATACAGTTGTAGCAAGGGATATAACGAATACCTATTCTTTTCATTTAAAAAAACTTTATTTAACTAGGCAATTCAGTTAAGTACAAATTCTTATTTACAATAACGGCCTACACCGGCCAAACCCGGACGACGCTGGGCCAATTGTGGGCCGCCCTAAGGGACTCCCAATCACGGCCGATTGTGATACAGCCTGGATTCGAACCAGGGTGTCTGTAGTGACGACTCACGCGTTGAGATGCAGTGCTTTAGACTGCAGCGCCACTCGGGAGCCCAAAGGGGCCCTATGGGGTGGTGTTGCTGTGTATATTCAGAGGCATATTCCCATCAAGCTTAGAGAGGATCTCATGTTAAATGTTATTGAAGTGATGTGGTTGCAGGTTCACCTGCCTCAGTTCAAGCCCATTCTTTTGTGGTGTTGCTATAGGCGACCAAGTGCTAACAGTCAGTATCTGGATAATATGTGTGTATGTGATGTTCATTACGGATAGGCATCCTATCAACGGGGCAGTTTTTGTGTCACGATCGCAGATTTTAGAGAAACAACAAATGTCGGTACATACAAGTGTCTTATATCGGCTGAAAGCTTAAATTCTTGTTAATATAACTGCACTGTCCAATTTACAGTAGCCATTTCTGTGAAAAAATGCCATGCTATTGTTTGAGGAGAGCTCCTAAAAACAAAACACTTTTTTCACCACGAAAGGTTTGATAAATTCACCTCTGAAGGTGAAATGTGTACTTACATTCTGAAATCTTGCTCTGATTTATAATCCAAAGGGTCCCAGAGATAACATGAAGTGTCGTTTTGTTAACTTTTTCATATCCTAAAAGGGTATAGCATACACAATCGATTTTGTATTTTCACTCGTTCAATTTGCAAAGAAAGGAATCTGTGAAAATCTAACCCTAAACGTTGTTTCTACCAGTCAAATCACGTTCGTATTTATTCCTCAGAGATCCTAGAACGTAACCAGACTTCGCTATATCATTAGGGGTGTAGTGTATCCTATAGGACACCAAATATGGTCAGAGAGCGATGCCCTAATGGCACTCCGATGACGAGGGCGGTCTTCACTTGATTGACTGTAACTTTGTCAAATAAGCACCAATCGGGGTCAAACAAAGCTAGCCAATGAGCTGGGTTTTACAGGAGTATCCGGAAACACTGTATCTGTTGTAAAATGTAGCTACTAACCTTGTGCGACAGCCAGTCTTTTCCTTTTGGCCAAAAATTATAAGAATATGGAGAATTATGTTTTGCAAATGTTGAACTTACAATATGGCTACTAATACTGGAAAAGCTAAATCAAAGTCACAGATTTTTTAAATGTCTCCTTCATGATTTGCCCAAATGTACCTGGGTGACTTCACACTAAATGTCATGTACTTTGCTCATACTTCAATTTAAACTTTTCACATACACTTCTGCCATCTTGTGGACACCGTCGGAATTACAACCAGAGTGATGGCTAGATGTGGGATCTTTGTTGCATTTCAAAGATGATAGAAAAAAAAGGAAAAAAAATTCTTTGTATTTTCTTCTACCAGGTCTATTGTGTTATATTCTCCTACATTCAATTCACATTTACATAAACTTCAAAGTGTTTCCTTTCAAATGGTACCAAGAATATGCATATCCTTGCTTCAAGGCCTGATCTATAGGCAGTTAGACTTGGGTACGTCATTTTAAGTGAAAATTGAAAAAAGGGGGCTATCCCTAAGAATAATATATTTTTCATCTATTTTCTGGGTGACCTGAATATTGACTGGTTTTCATCAAGATGTCGCTCAAGAGGAAGCTTCTCACTGTAACCTGTAATCTGGTTCACACTACAGGAACAAGATCATCCACATGTATCGATCACATCTTTACTAATACTGTAGAACTGTGTTCTAAAGCTGTGTCCGTACCCATTGGATGCAGTGATCACAATATAGTGACTATATCCAGGAAAGCCAAACTGGGCCTAAAATAGTATATAAGAGATCATACAAAACGTTGTAATGATTCCTATGCTGAAGCTGTAAAAATGAAGCTGTGTAATGAAGAACATCCAGATGCTACAGTTATTCACAGTTATCACATTTATTCCAGCTATTATTAGTTATTTCAGCTATTATTAGTTATTCCAGCTATTATTAGTTATTTCAGCTATTATTAGTTATTTCAGCTATTCATCAATTGCAACAGTTATTATTAGCTATTACAGTTATTATTAGTTGTCACTGTGTGATAACTGTAATAGCTAATAATAGCTGTAAAAACGAACAACTGTAATAACTAATAATAACTAACAATAACCACTAATAACTGACAACTGTAATAACTAATAACTAATATCGGTGACAATTATTAATCAATTATTAATAAATACCTATCAATAACAGCAATAACCATGATAACTGTGATAATTATTAACACCAGTAATAACTAATAATATTTATGACAGTTGTCACTGCTATTATTAGTTACTATAGTTGTTAATAATTATCACATTTATCATGGTTATTGATAGGTATTACATTTGTTAATCATTGTCACCGATATTAGTTATTATTAGTTATTACAGTTGTCAGTTATTAGTGGTTATTGATAGTTACTATTAGTTTTTTACAGTTGACAGTTTTTACAGCTATTATTAGCCATTACAGTTATCCCAGTTATCACCGTTTTTACAGCTATTATTAGCTATTACAGTTATCCCAGTTATCACAGTTTTTACAGCTATTATTAGTTATTCCAGTCGTTCCAGTTATTCCATTCATTACAGTTATTATAAGGTATCACAGTTCTTAGTTATTATTAGCTATTACAGTTATTATAAGGTATCACAGTTCTTAGTTATCATTAGCTATTACGGTTATTATAAGGTATCACAGATCGTAGTTATTATTAGCTATTACAGTTATTATAAGGTATCACAGATCGTAGTTATTATTAGCTATTACAGTTATTATAAGGTATCACAGATCTTAGTTATTATTAGCTATTACAGTTATTATAAGGTATCACAGATCGTAGTTATTATTAGCTATTACAGTTATTATAAGGTATCACAGTTCTTAGTTATTATTAGCTATTACAGTTATTACAACTGTTTTACGTTATTGCCAGTTATTATGGTTATTATCAGTTATCGCAGTTGTTATCAATTATTATTTGCTATTACAGATGTTATTAGTTATTATTAGTCATTACAGTTTTTACAGCAGTCACAGTTATTATTAGTTATTCCAGTTGTTCCAGTTGCTATAGTTATTACAGTATTATTATCTGTTACACTTGTGTTATCTGTTACACTTATTTCAGCGGTTATCAGTTATTACAGTTATCACTGTTATAATGAGTTATCACATCTGTTATCTGTTACACTTATTTCAGCTGTTATCAGTTATTATTAGTTATTATTAGCTATTACAGTTAACACAGCTGCAATGAGTTATTACAGTTATTATAGCTGCTACAGTTATTATAGGTTATTGCAGTTATTATTGTTGTTTCAGGTATTATGGGTTACCACAGTTATTATAGTTATTGCAGTCGTTATTTGTTATTGCAGTTATTATTATTTACTTATATGAATGCTTCTATTAAGAAATGTACTGTTTGAACTTTTAAGGCCCCGTGAATTGATGAGGAATTGAAAAGTGGTATCGTTTAGTGAGATAAAGCATTTTTTTAAAACACACAAACCCCCCATAACAACGAAGCAAAAACAGGTTTCTAGAATACATTAAAAAAAAATAATGAAATATCACATCAACATCAGTATTCTGACCCTTTACTCAGTACTTTGTTGAAGCACCTTTGGCAGAAATTACAGCCTTGAGTCTTCTTGAGTATGACACCACAAGCTTGGCACACCTGTATTTGGGGAGTTTCTCCCAAGTCCGGGCTCTGGCTGGGTCACTCACGGACATTGAGACTTGTCCTGAAGTCAACCCTGCTTTGTCTTGGCTGTGTGCTTAGGGTCATTGTCCTGTTGGAAGGGGAACCTTCACCCCAGTCTGAGGTCCTTAGCACTCTGGAGCAGGTTTTCATCAACAATCTCACTGTACTTTGCTCCATTCATCTTTCCCTCCATCCTGATTAGTCTCCCAGTCCCTGCCTCTGAAAAACATCCCCACAGAACGATGCTGCCACCATCATGCTTCAACGTAGGGATGGTTGCAGGTTACCTCCAGACGTGACGCTTGGCATTCAGGCCAAAGCCTCCGATATTGGTTTCATCAGACCAGAGAATATTGTTTCTTACGGTCTGAGAGTCCTTTAGGTGAAACTCCAAGTGGCCTGTCATGTTCCTTTTACTGAGGAGTGGCTTCCGCCTGTTCACTCTACCATAAAGGCCTGATTGGTGGAGTGCTGCAGAGATGGTTGTCCTTCTGGAAGGTTTTCCCATCTAAACAGAGGAACTCTGGAACTCTGGAGTGAACATCGGGTTCTTGGTCACCTCCCTGAGTAAGGCCCTACTCCCCCAATTGCTCAGTTTGGCCGGGCGGCCAGCTCTTCCATTTAAGAATGATGGAGGCCACTATTTTCTTCGGGACCTATTTTCACCTTGTCATTATGGGGTATTGTGATGTCATTATGGGGTATTGTGATGTCATTATGGGGTATTGTGATGTCATTATGGGGTATTGTGATGTCATTATGGGGTGTTGTGATGTCATTATGGGGTATTGTGATGTCATTATGGGGTGTTGTGATGTCATTATGGGGTATTGTGATGTCATTATGGGGTATTTTGATGTCAGTATGGGGTATTGTGATGTCATTATGGGGTGTTGTGATGTCATTATGGGGTGTTGTGATGTCAGTATGGGGTATTGTGATGTCATTATG